>NC_037678.1:94101999-94154905 GCF_003255815.1 Theropithecus gelada
TTTTTTTTTTTTTTTTTTTTTTTAAATTTTTTTTTTTTTTTTTTTTTTTTTTTTTTTTTTTTTGAGACAGAGCTTCACTCTGTCACAGGCTGGAGTGCAGTTGTACTATCAAAGTTCACTGCAGTCTTGAACTTAGCCTCAAAAAATCCTCCCACTTCAGCCACCTAAGTAGCTAAGACTAGAGGCAGGAATCACCACTTCTGGCTAATTTTATTTTAAATTTTTTGTAGAGACAGGGTCTCACTATGTTGCCAAGGCTGATATTGAACTCCTAACCTCAAATGATCCTCCCTTCTTGGCCTCCCAAAATGCTGGGATTACTGGCATGAGCCACCATGCCTGGCCTTGATCTTTATTATTTCTCTTCTACTAATTTGGCGTTTGGTTTGTTCTTGCTTTTCCAATTTCATGAGGTGCATCATGAGTCTATTTATTTGAAATCTTTCTAATTTTTTTTTTTTTTTTTTTTTTGAGATGGAGTCTCGCTCTGTCGCCCGAGCTGGAGTGCAGTGGCTGGATCTCAGCTCACTGCAAGCTCCATCTCCCAGGTTTACGCCATTCTCCTGCCTCAGCCTCCCGAGTAGCTGGGACTACAGGCGCCCGCCACCTCGCCCGGCTAGTTTTTTGTATTTTTATAGTAGAGACGGGGTTTCACCATGTTAGCCAGGATGGTCTCGATCTCCTGACCTCGTGATCCACCTGTCTCGGCCTCCCAAAGTGCTGGGATTACAGGCTTGAGCCACTGTGCCTGGCCATCTTTCTAATTTTTTGATGTAGGCATTTATTGCTATAAACTTGCCTCTTAATACTGCTTTTGCCATGACCTATAGGTTTTGCTATGTTGTGTTTCTATTTTTATTTGTTTCAAGGAATTTTTAACTATCATTGTTGATTTATTCCTTCACCCATTGGTCTTTCAGGAGCATGCTGTTTAATTTCCATATATTTACATTATTTTGAATATTCTTGCTATTGATGTCTAGTTTTATTTCATTGTAGTCAGTAAGGTACTTGATATAATTTTATTTATAAAAATTATTTTTAAACTTGTTTTGTATTCTAACATATGGTCAATCCTAGAGAATTTTCCATGCACTGATGAAAAGAATGTGTATTCTCCAGCTATTGGGTGAAATGTTCTACAAATATCTGTTAGGTCCACTTGGTCTATAGTGCAGTTTAAATCCAGTGTTGTTGCTGTTTTAGTTGTCATTGTTAATTTACTGTCTAGATGGTCTGTACAATGCTGAGAGTGGGGTGTTCAAGTCCCTAACTATTATGATAGCTTCTCCTTTAGATCTAATAATATTTGCTTTATATATCTGAGTACTCCAGTATTAGGTGCATATATATTTATAATTGTTATAGTCTCTGGCTGAATTGATTCCTTTGTTACTATATAATGTCCTTCTTTGTCTTTTTTGACAGCTTGTGACTTGAAGTCTGTTTTATCTGAGATAAGTATAGCTACTCCTTGCTTTTGGTTTTATCTAAAAAACCAAAAGGGATATATTTTTGGGACACATTTTTATCCCTTTACTTTCAGGCTAAATGTATCTTTACAGAAAAGATGAGTTTCTTGTAGGTAGCATATAGATGGGTCTTGGTTTTTTAATCATTCAGTTTGTCTACCTCTTTTATATGGGGGAATTTATCCTGTTCACATTCAAGGTTATTATTGATAAGTGAGGACTTACTCCTGTCATTTTATTGATTGTTTTCTGGTTGTTTTATATATCCTTTATTCCTTACTTTCAATCTTATTGTTTATTTTTGCAGTTTGGGTGGTTCTCCATAGTGATGTGGTTTGATTTCCTTCTCTTCCTCCTTTGTGTATCAGCTCTACCAGTGAGTTTCACAGTTTTCCATGTTTTCTGATGATGGTTATTGTCTCTTTACTTCCACATATAAGACTCTCTTGAGCATTTCTTGTAAGTCTAGTGGTATTGAATTCCCTTTGTTTTTGCTTGTCTGTGAGATATTCAATTTCTCCATTTCTGAAGGGTAGGTGTGTTTAATATATATATATATATATATATATATATATTTTTTTTTTTTTTTACTGTCAGCCTTTTTTTCAGTACTTGGAACATATTATCCCACTCTTCCTTGTTTGTATGATTTCTGCCAATACATTTGCTGTTAGTTGACTGTGAATTTCTTTATATGTGACCTTATGCTTTTCTCTTACTATTTCTAGAATTCTTTCTTTGTCTTTGAATCTTGATAATTTGATTATACTATGCCTCAGAGAGGACCTGTATAAGTTGAATCTATTTGAGGTTATTTGAGCTTCCTGAACCTGTATGTCTATCTTTATTCTATGACTTGGGAAGTTTTCAGCTATTATTTTATTAAATATGTTTTCTACCCCTTTTTCCCTTCTCTTCTCCTTCTGGAATATCCATAATACAAATACTTGTTTACTTAATGGGTCCTAGAAATCTTGTAGACTTTCTTCATATTTTTAATCTTTTATTTTTCTCTGCCTGTGTTATTTCAAAAGATCTGTCTTCAAGTTCAGAAATTATTTCTTCTGCTTGGTTTAGTTTGTTGTTGAACCTCTCAATTGTATCTCCATTTCATTCATTGAACTCTTTAGTTGTAGGATTTCTGTTTGGTTCTTTTTAAAAAAATAATACATATCTTTTTGTTGAAATTCTCATTCAAATCATGAATTGTTATCCTGATATAGTTAAATTGTCTGTCTGTATTCTCTTGTACCTCACCGAGTTTTAAAAACATTATTATTTTGAATTCTTTTTCTTTATGATTAGGGTCTGTTACTTGAGAATTATTGTTTTCCTTTGGAAATGTTATGTTTCTTGCTTTTTCATGGTTGATGTGTTCCTACATTGATTTATATGTAACTGATGGAAAAGTTGCTTCTTCCAATTTTATGAAGTAGATTTCTTAGGGAAAAATTATTCATTTGAATGGGTCTTGGATTGTCAGTTTGATGGGTGTGTTGGCCTTGGCTCTAGGTGGATGCCGTGGTGTAGTCTCCAGGTAGTTTCTTTAATTGTAATCCACACCAGCGATGTTTGAAGTGTCTTAGTGGCCCAGGCTGAGACAGACAGCTTTCCGAGGAGTGGACTTGCAGGGCTATTTCTCAGAGGAAGCATGTGTGTGTACACACTGGGTCAGCCAATTTGGGGTCTGGCTCACTAGGGTTGGGGACATGGAGCTGTTACTCTGGCTGGGACCATGGCCATGTGGTTACTCAGCTAACCTGGGGTCTGTTTTCCAGAGGAAGCCCACAGGGATGTTTCTCAGGCCCAGGACACAATCTCATGGCTTCTTGGCTGACCTGAGTATGTTTCTGCTAGTGGTGGCCTGTGGGGCTTTTTCTCAGCTCCAGTATATGGGTGCACAGTTGCTTGTCTGGCCTGGGGTTCCACAGGGCTGTTTTTCAGGCCTGAAACATGACTGCACAATGGCACAGTTAGCCTGGGGACATGTCTGCAGAGAGCGGCCTACATGGCTGTTTCTCAGGCCCAGGATACAATCTCAGGACATTTTGGCTTGTCTGGGTGCATGACTGCTAGGAGTGGCCCCCATGGAACTTTCTCAGGCCCAGGATGTGGGTGCGAGGCAGAAGTTTACTTACTGATAAAAATATATTGGGGCCCAGGGTGAAGCTATCATACACTTTGCATTTTTAAAACCTAGGCGGAAGAGTATCTATTTGCAAAAGTCAGAAAGAAATAATACTGATAAAAGAATAAAAGGGTTCACCCAGCCAGAGTGGAGTTTTCCGGGCTACGGAGGGGGAGGGCAAAGGAGGGAAGAGGGAGACTGCAGTCTGGCCCATTTCCCATAGGGTGAATGGATATAGATGGCTGGAGCTGCCTCAGGCCAAGGTTGCTACTGTGGAAGAGGGTTGGACTGTGCTCCAGAACCTGTTCCCCTTACCCTCCCAACATCATCTCACCTTAACCATCCCAATGTCCAATAAAAATGGCCACTAGCTGATGTCAGCAGTGGGTTGCTGGCCTCCTCCTCATTCTCCCTGGACCATGTTTCTGGACCCAGGACATCTTCCCAGGTGGTCCCCACAATGGTTGATCAGAACCCCTGGGGACACAGGTGGAATTTGAGTAGTTCGAATCATCTAGAACCTCATCAAGAGCTAGATTCTGGTTTCTGGCCTGTATCATTTTCCTTCTCTGAAACTTTTTTTGCAAAGCAATTCTACTGGCAACAAATTATCTCATTTTTTGTTTGTCGGAGAAAACCTTTATTTCACCTTAACTAATGGATAATAGTTTCACAGACTATAGGAAATTTATATGAGCGGGGGTTATTGTTTCTCAATATTTTAGATATTTCATTCTATCTTCTTCTTGCTTGCATGGTTTGAAAAGTCAGATTTGATTCTTATTTTTGCCCCTCTGTAGATCAGGTGTTTTTTTCCTCTGACTTCTTTTGAGATGTTTTTCTTTATTTTTTATTTTCTGCAGTTTGAATATGGTATGCCTAGGAGTCATTTTTCTGGCATTTATGCTGGTTGGTATTCTTTGAGCTTTGTGGATCTGTGGTTTGGTGTCTCACAAAAAAAACTGATGTAATTCTGTTATTTTTGCTACAAATGTATCTTCTGTTTCTGTCTTAATTTTTTCTTTTTTTCTTTTTTCTTTTTTTTTTTTTTTTGAGACAGAGTCTTGCTCTGTCGCCCAAGCTGAAGTGCAGTGGCATAATCTTGGCTTACTGCAAGCTCCGCCTCCTGGGTTCACGCCTTTTTCCTGCGTCAGCCTCCCAAGTAGCTGGGACTACAGGTGCTTGCCACCAGGCCCAGCTAATTTTTTTTGTATTTTTAGTAGAGACGGGGTTTCACTGTGTTAGCCAGGATGGTCTCGATCTCCTGACCTTGTGATCTGCCCGCCTCTGCCTCCCAAAGTGCTGGGATTACAGGTGTTAGCTACTGCGTCTAGCCTTAATTTTTTTTTTTAATTGTTGTTGCTATAACAAAATGCCACAGATTGTGCAATTTATAAAGAAAAGAAATGTATTTCTTACAGTTCTGGAGCCTGGGAAGTCCGATATGAAGGTGTCAGCATCTGATGAGGGCCTACTTGCTGAGACACAACAAGGTGAAGATCATTTTATCGTGAGAGGGCAAGAGCGTGTGAGTAAGCCTAGGTCTTTCTTCTCTTCCTGTAAAACCACCAGTCCCATCATGGGGACCTGATGACCTTATCTAATCCTCCCGAAGGTTCCACCTCTAATCAACATGTGAATTTCGTGATTGAATTTCTAACATCTGAAATTAGGGAAGCGCACTCAAACCACAGCTGCTCCTTTTTCTTCTCCTCCTTCTGGTATTCCCATTACCCATATATAACCTCTTTTGTAGCTGTTCCATAGTTCTTGGATATTCCGTTTTATTTTTTCAGTCTTCTTCTCTTTGCTTTTCAGTTTGGGAAGTTTTTACAGACATATTCTCAAGCTTAGAGATTCGTTCCTCAGCCATGCCCAGTCTACTAATGAGCTTATCAAAGGCATTTATTATTTCTGTTACAATGTTTTTAATATTTATAGTTTCTTCTTGTTTCTTTCCAGAATTTCCATCTCTACTCACATTACCCTCTGTTCTTGTGTATTGCTTATTTTGTCATTTAGGGCCCTTAGCATACTAATTATAGTTTTAGGAAAATCCCTGGCCTTACAATTTCAACATTTCTGCCATATCTGACTCTGGTTTTGATGTTTATTCAGTGCCTTCAAACTCTGTTTGTTTTTTGCCTTTTAATATTCCTTGTATTTTCTTCTAGATACTTGCATATGATATACTGTGTAAAAGGAATGCCTTTAAACAGGCCTTTAACAATGTGGTGGTATGGTGTGGGGGAAGGGGAAATGTTCCATAGTCCTGTGATTAGTTTTCAGTCTTTCAGAGAGTCTGTGACTCTGGGCTGTAAACTTTGTAAGTGCTTTTCCGTCTCCCCACTTCTTAGGTGGGATAAGATGGATAGAGAAGTCAGGAATTGTGTATTTCTCTTCTATGTGGAAGGGTAGAGCCGCTGGAGTTGGGAATTTTGCTTCTCCCAGGTAGGGTAGAATCTGATAAAACTTAACCTTAGGTTAGATTCTGGCTAAATAGTTTCTCCTAAGGGCAAATCGTGTTAAAAAGAACGGAGTGCTCTGGCATATTTCTTAATGGTTTCTATTTCCCTCCTCTCTTCAGAAGCATGAAGAAATTTTTCTCCCATCTTTGTTGTGAAGCAGGTTGGGCTCCTGGAGGTAAAACTCACCAGAGTGTTAAGGTTTCCCTGTAACTGCACTCTCCCACCCTGTTTTCATCTTGCTGGCTTGTCCACGCTGAACCTCCAGCAATTTGTCAGTTATGGGTCAGGTCTTCCTACCACAGCCCGTGTTCCTACGGAGGTGTCTGCTTTGGGTTTCTTCCATGCTAAGTTGTGATTCGATGTACCACTGTCTTTACAGTTTTAAAGGCAACAGTTTTCCTTGTGATCTTACTTCTCTGAAGAGTCTATAAAAAGTTACTGATTTCGTAGTTTGTTCAGCTTCTTGCTTGTTGTGAGGACAGAGTGACAGCTTCCAAGCTCCTTACATGCTGGACTGGGAAGTGGGAATCAGCATTGTTGTAAGTGGAGAAAGTCACAGCGCAGAGAGGCTGGCTTGCCTATGGCCACCTGATTAGTAACAGAGATACGTCTGTGAAGCAGGTCTTTAGACATTAGGGTATGAGTAGACTCCATGCCTTCTCTCTAGTTGTTCCTCAGAGATACCACAAAATGGTTGCAATCCACTTTGAACTGTGATCAGCCATTTGTTGGAAGCTAATTTGCTCTGTGAGTGGCTGTTATTTGCTTGATATGGGGATGAGAGGGAATGTTTACTGAATGTCCACCATGTGCCAGAGACTGTTAGGACTTTCATGCACTCTATTTCCTTTAATCATCCTCAGGGATTAATGGGCTAGATCCCATTTCAAAGATGAGGAAAAAGGTTTAGATCAATGGACCAGATACCACTTTAAAGATGAAAAACAGGTTTAGAGGTTAAACAAGGTTAAATGTGGTCACACAGCTTGTAGGAGGTGTTCTTTAGATCTCTGACCCCCAAGGCCCATTCATGGTGTTTGGGGCAGGGTCTGGTGGAAATGCTGTAGGCAAGAAATGAAGCCCACTAACCCTGACCCTAGCTTCTTTGAATAATAAGTGACTTCTAGATAGGATGACTATATTTGCTATCTATGTTGTATAACAAATTACTCCAAAATTTAGGTGATTAATACAATAAATATTTATTATCTTTGTGGGCCAGGAATCCATTTGTGGCTTATCTGGGTGCATCTGATTCAAGGGCTCTCATGAAGCTTCAAATTGTGGGCGAGGGTTGCAATGTCATTTGAAGATCTGATGAGCTGGGAGTGGGTGAAGCTCACTCATGTGGCTGTTGGCAGGCTCGGCTCCTTGCTATATAGGCTGACTCTACAGGACTGACTTACTACCTGCTGCCCTGGGGTGAGTAAACCAAGAGAGGGAAGAGAGAGATGAGGGAAGAGAGAGAGAGAGAGAGAGAGAGAGAGAGAGTTCAAGACAGAAGCCACAGTCCTTTTTTTAAAAAAAAGATTATTTTTAAGTTCCCGGGTACATGTGGTGAATGTGCAGGTTTGTTACATAGGTAAATGTGTATCAGGGTGGTTTGCTGCACCTATCAACCCATCACCTAGGTATTAAGCCCAGTATTCATTAGCCACTTTTCCTAATGCTCTCTCTCCCACCTCCCTACCCCCTCTACAGGCTCCAGTGTGTGTTGTTCCCCTCCCTGTGTCCATGGGTTCTCATTGTTCAGCTCCCACTTATAAGTGAGAACATGTGGTGTTTGGTTTACTGTTCCTGTATTAGCTTGCTGAGGATAATGGCTTCCAGCTCTATTCATGTCTCAGCAAAGGGCATGATCTTGTTCCTTTTTATGGCTTCATAGTATTCCATGGTGTATATGTATTACATTTTCTATATCCAGTCTATCATTGACTGAGCATTTGGATTGATTCTAGTCTATCATTGACTTTATCCAGTCTATAATTGACTGGGCATTTGGTTGATTCCATGTCTTTGCTATTGTGAATAGTGTTGCAATGAACATACGTGTGCATGTATCTTTGTAGCAGAAGGATTTATATTCCTTTGGGTATATATTTGGTAATGGGATTATTGGGGCAATTGGTGTTTCTGATTCTAGATCTTTGAGGAATCACCACACTGTCTTTCACAATGGTTGAACTAATTTACACGCCCACAAACAGTGTAAAAGTGTTCCTATTTCTATGCAACTTTGCTGGCGTCTGTTGTTTCTTGACTTTTTCATAATTACCATTCTGACTGGCATGAGATGGTATCTTATGGTGGTTTTGATTTGCATTTCTCTAATGATCAATGATATTGAGTTTTTAAAATATGTTTGTTGGCTGCATGAATGTCTCCTTTTGAGAAGTGTCTGTTCATATCCTTTGCCAATTTTTGATGGACTGGTCTGTTTTTTTCTTGTAAACTTGTTTAAGTTCCTTGTAGATTCTGAATATTAGACCTTTGTCAGATGGATAGATTGCAAAACTTTCTCCCACTCTGTAGGTTGCCTGTTCACTCTGATGATAGTTTCTTTTGCTGTGCAGAGGCTCTTTAGTTTGATTAGTTCCCATTTGTCAATTTTTGCTTTTGTTGCAATTGCGTTTTGCAATTTGTCATTAAATCTTTGCCCATGCCTGTGTTCTGAATGGTATTGCCTAAGTTCTCTTCTAGGGTTTTTATAGTTTTAGGTTTTACATTTAAGTCTTTAATTCATCTTGAGTTAATTTTTGTGTAAGGTGTAATGAAAAGGTCCAAGTTCAATTTTCTGCATATGGCTAGCCAGTTTTCCCAGCACCATTTATTAAATAGGGAATTCTTTCTCCATTGCTTATTTTTGTCAGGTCTGTCAAAGATCAGATGGTTGTAGATGTGTGGTTTTATTTATGAGTTTTCTATTCTGCTCCATTGGTCTATGTGTCGGTTTTTGTACTAGTACAATGCTGTTTTCGTTACTGTAACTTTGTAGTATAGTTTGAAATCTGGTAGTGTGATGCCTCCAACTTTGTTCTTTTTGCTTAGGATTGTCTTGCCTATACAAGCTCTTCTTTGATTCCAAATGAATTTTAAAATAGTTTCTTCTAATTCTGTGAAGAATGTTAATGGTAGTTTGATGGGAATAGCATTGAATTTATAAATTTGCTTGGGCAGTATGGCCATTTTTATGATACTGATTCTTCCTATCCATGAGCATGGAAAGTTTTTCTATTTGTTTGTATTTTCTCTGATTTCCGTGAGCAATGGTTTGTAGTTCTTCTTGAAGAAGTCCTTCACATCCCTTGTTAGGTGTATTCCTAGGTGTTTTATTCTCTTTGTAGCAATTGTGAATGGGAGTTCATTCATGATTTGGCTCTCTGCTTGTGTGTTGTTGGTGTACAGGCATGCTTGTGACTTTTGCACATTGATTTTGTATCCTTAGAATTTGCTGACGTTGCTTATCAACTTAAGAAGCTTTTGGGCTGAGACAATGGGGTTTTCTAGACATAGGATCACGTCATTTGCAAACAAACACAATTTGGCTTCATCTCTTCCTATTTGAATACCCTTTCTTTCTTTCTCTTGCCTGATTGCCCTGGCCAGAACTTCCAATACTATGTTGAATAGGAGTGTTGAGAGAGGGCATCCTTATCTTGTGCCAGTTTTCAAGGGGAATGAAAGCCACAGCCTTTTTACAACACACACTAGAAAGTAATGCCCTACCACTTCTTCCATATTCTATTCATTAGAAGGAAGTGACTAGATCCAACACCCACTCGCGGGAAGGAAATTACCCAGGGGTGAGAAAATCAGGAGGCAGGCATCAGCAAGTGCCATTTTAGAGGCTACCTGCCACAATGACCACTTGTTTATTTTCCCAACACAGTCTCAATCTATGCCTTTAAATATTTGTCCCGGTTAGGTTTCTTCTTTCTCTGTTTCTCTTTTCTTCCTTTCCCTCTAATGTCTATACAATTAAAACTCTAAGCCATAAGGTAGGGCCAAGCATGCTTGAAAAAATAAAGAATATTTACATAGTCAAAAAATACTCCCCTTAGTATACATATTTATTGCAAAGGGGAAAAAGGTAGCTTTACAGTGGAGAAGTATGGCAGACATCACCTGAATCTGATGATGAAAACTAACATCACCAGCCATAGGACAAGTCAAAAGCTTGTGCAACTTGACAGGATGCAATGAGAAGAACATAGCATCGTGTATGTGATATTCCTGCTGGAGATGGATATCCTGCATTTAATTATGAAAGAACATTAGACTAATAAAATTAAGGGACATGCCTGTACTCTTCAAAATGTTGGAGTCACGAAAGTCAATGGGAGATCAAGGGACTCTTCCAGATTGTAGGCAATTAAAAACGCATGATGAATAAATGCAACCTGTGATTCTGAGCTGTATCTTTTTTTTTTTTTTTTTTTTTTTTTTTTTGAGACAGAGTCTAGCTCTGTCACCCAGGCTGGAGTACTACAGTGGGGTGATCTCTGCTCACTGCAAGCTCTGCCTCCTGGTTTCACGCCATTCTCCTGCCTCAGCCTCCCGAGTAGCTGGGACTACAGGCGCCCGCCACCTCGCCCCGCTAATTTTTTTGTGTTTTTAGTAGAGACGGGGTTTCACCGTATTAGCCAGGATGGTCTCGATCTCCTGACCTCATGATCCACCCACCTTGGCCTCCCAAAGTGCTGGGATTACAGGTGTGAGCCACCGCACCCAGCCGCTGTGTTCTTTTTCTACAAAAAAATTACTGAAGTAATTGATAAAACCCGAATGAAATCTCAGGACTAGATGGGGTAATGCATCAGTGTTAATTTCCTGATTATGATGGTTCTATTTTGGTTGTGTAGGAGAATGACCTTGTTTGTAGGAAATATATGTTATCATATTCAGAAGTGATGGGACATTGCCTTAGCAACTTACTCTTAAACAGCTTCAAGGAAAAAAAGAGTTCTGTACTTGTAAGTTTTTATAACTTGTAGAAGTACTTATAGCTTTTCTGTAAGTTTAAAGTTGCTTCAAAATATAATTTTTAAATACCACAATTAGAGTAATAAGGTATATGATTACCTCACTTGTGGATATAGAGGCTCCTCTAAAAATTCTCTGTCCATACTTATTCCTGCCCAAAATACTAATTCATTCTCATAGTTATGTCCTTTTTTCTAGAGAAAAATCATGTGCAAAGCAATGTGGAGGACAAAGCAAAGTTCTGTGGCAGAACTTTGGAATGTCAAATCTCATTAAACTCTCCTATGCAGAGGAATTAGAGGAACGAAAATAAATTCCAGGTTTGGAAACTAAATGTATATGAAGGAGAAGTTGAAAGATGTTTCATTGCCCAGCAAATTCTTAAAATGTCATTTCAGTCCAAAAGTGAAACTCCTGATCCACTATGAGGCCTTTACAAATTAAATGAGCCTCATGTATTTTCATATTTAGTCTATAAAATAGAAACAAAAAGGCATTTGTACATTCTACCAAACTATATGCCAATGAGCATAGCCCAAACTCTTTCTTTACATAGGTTGTCAAGGTTATTACCACAAAAGCAGGTATCATACACTCCCCAAGATTCACAGGGCCTGGGTAAGAGAAGATGGAAGGCAATGAAAGTATGAAGATCCTTGAAATACAGATGATCTCCAGTGGCGGTAACACCAGAATCCAGATATACAGAAACAGACTGAAGAAATGGGAGGAATAAAAGGGAATAAGTAGAAGTTAGAGTTTCTAAGAAAGTCCTGTAGAAACTATTCAATGCCTGAATAACTGCAAATACTTTAGGCAAATAATTATGCAGAACTTAGAAGATATAAGTAGCTTTTGTAGTTTTTGCTTTGCAGAAGGAAGGAAAGCTGTGACTACTCCACTTGCCTTGGCTGGAGACCATGGGCAGGTGGGTCCTTCAGCGGGCACTGTGTGGTGCCCGGCTTCCACTCCACCCCACCATCACCATGGTCTCTGGCTGCTTGCTTTCCTTCCTCATTCTGCACTCTCCTCCAGCTGAGTTTCACTTACCAAAACAGACGATGTTCAGCCTTCACAGGTGAGAGTCATGAAGGTCAGACATTACGTTCCCCAAATCTAAAATATGTAACACACTCAACTGCCTCTGCTTTGTTGATTCTGGAAACTACACCAAACACAGTTTTGAGACACTTGCTATTTCCTTCCCATCTAGAGCCGCTCTTCACTCTCCTCATATTTTCCCCTGAAGCTGTTGGACTTATTTCTAAGCTCTGGAACCTTGACTGGGATGATTCATATTTCAAGTATTTTTTCCTTTTTAATACATTTCTTAAGTTATATTTTTCAAGGAATTTGTCCATATCAACTAAGTTGTGCAATTTACTGGCATCAAGCTGACCATAATGTACTCTGACCATTCTTTTGATGTCTCCAAAATCTACACTGTTGCTTCCTCTTCCATTCCTGATATTAGACATTAGAGTTGCCTCCTTTTTCCTTGATCAGTTCAGCTAAAGTTTCATTATCTACATTTGAAATCCATACTCTGTTTGTCCCTTTTCCTTGTCCTCAAATGCAATTCGGTCAGAAGCTGGAGGATTTACAGGACTGGGTGAAGTCAGTGCTGAATGAGGAGGGGAGGGTGCAGATGGGGTCAGGAGCAGAACTCTGAAGGTCAGGAGGCTGATAAGGAGGGAATTCAGTGACTCAGAACTGGGTGGACGCAGCACTGAAGTGTGGAATAGCCATGGTTACACGCCCTTCCGCAGTTGTTACAGGGATATTTCCTGGTAATGTATTGTAAAAGGACAATTTCCCAGTATATTTTGCTCAAGTCTGGAGAACTGAACATTTATGCTCTACACCTATGTATTAAACTCGCAGGCACTTCAGGTAAGTTGAGATGTATAGTGTAGATCTCTCTCTCTAATACAGGGAAGAATGGACACAGGACTTAAGACTCCAGAAAGGGCAGAAGAGCTGCCTCTTCAAAGCTCTGTGTAAACCATAGTTATCTCTGAGATGTTTGAATGATGGTGATTCTTAGTTTCCAATTTTCACCATGGCATGTATTATTAATTATTTAATAAGAAAACCAAATATTTTATTATTACGCATGCTACAATTTTGTGTATAGAAAGTGTGGTAAACAGCAAAGAAAATACCAATGAGTTATAAATGAGCTGTAAATAATATAAATGAATAAAATGAAATATATAAAATAAATAATACAAATGCAAGGCCAAGCTGAAAAACAAACAATGTACGTATATAAAGCCTAAACTTCTTTTTATAAGATACTAAGCCCTTCCCTTTGGCCTCAGACCAGAATAGCGCCCTCAGTCTGAACTGCGGGGCAGTAATTTTTAAGACTTGGTTCTTCTTTTCAGTGATGACATGTTTGCTTGGGTTATGCAGCAGGCACTGCACCCATGTAATCTGGAGTTGCTAGCTGACCTTCCCCTGAGATACACAGTGGAAAAAGGACAGTATGTTCAACCTTCTGCAGCATCCTGAGTAGATGAGAGAGCCAAGTGGAAAGACATGCTGAATGTGAATCTTTAAAATTATAAGCTCCTCCAGGTTGGCAACATGCGCGTGAAGGGTAGACCACTGTGTCTCTCTCTATGTGTTCTCGATTTAGCCACTTGCTTTTCAAGATTCCTTTGTGCCTGGATTTAAAATGGGAATTTAGTCTGTCTTATAATTTGTGAGGTAAGATCTTTAAAGTGAGAGACAACACTGAAAGATAAATACATGAAGAGATGATATTATACATTCAAATTTAACACTCATCAAGAATACATTAGACTGTCCCTTAGGAAAACCCACCAAGTGCAGTTGTTCTGTCTTCTTTTAGGGTCCAGGATCCCTTTGTGAGCTTCATGATGCATGGACATATAGATATTTTGTTTCATGCCTTCTTGTTTCATAAAGAAGGCACGAAATGTGACTTAGGAAGTTCATGATTTCCAGAACCCAGAATGGATCCTGGTTCAGAACAACTGCTCTAAGGGCCACACTTCTGGGCACTGTTCCCCAAGAGGTCATTTGGAGGAGGACTTGAGGGATGCTCCCTGGTGCTCCTCCGTCATGCTTTCTTTGTTTTATTCTGCTTTATTCTAGGTCTTCTCAGAGCTCTCAATATGGTTACATGCATGGGAAATCTTGTTTCTCAAACTTGCTCTTGGAGCAGAGCTGCAGTGGGGGAAGTGTGGTCTATGGGCAGAGCTCCCATGAGGGCCTGCAGCTTCCTGGTTCAAGCAGAAGCCTGGCAAACATACTCATCTGGAAAAAGCATAGCACAGAGGCCCCAGTTGCAGAGATGCTCCGGAAGCCTGGGGTACACACAGGGCTAGTGAGCTAAGAATATTCCTCTGTCTCCTTTTCAAGGACAAGGGAAGCCAGGGTGGAGACTGTGCTGAGCTAAGGTAAATATAAAACAACCCCAGGGCGGTCCCTCAGAGGAAGGCTTAGCTCCCCGGAGCCTTGGGGAGAGACGCTTCCTGCCTACCTCTGGGAGTCCTCCTGCCGGGAAGAGGTCTGAGACTCTGCTTTCTCCTGGCCCTGTGGGGTGATCCCACATGCTGCGAAGGAGGGAAAAGCGAGATGGGATGGGGCACCCTGACATTGTTTCAGATCTCCTGCAGTACGCCTCACAACATGATAAAGCAAAACTAGACTTTGTTTTAAAATAAAATTTTTATTTTAGATATTTTTTTCTCTTATGGCCTTCCCCAAAGACAGATTCAAAAGAAATTATTTTATTATGGAAAATTTCCTGCACATGCATGCATCAATGCCCATGTACTTGTCGCTAAGGTACTCCTGACCTGTGTCCTCTGTAACATCCAGCCCTCCTGCAAGGTCCCACTGGACTATTTTGAGGCAAATCCAAGTATCATATAATTGCATCTTTCAGCATGTATTCTAACAGATCACGGAATATAAATGCATACTGTGATACCATGAGCATACAAAAATATCATCACTTAACCTTATATAGTAAGTTTCAAGTGGGATTGCCATTTCCTCATTGTTTCATAAATGCTTTTTAATGGGATTTTGTTCAAACAGGATCCAAACAAGTTCTGCATGTTATATTTAACTGATATGCCCTAAGTTTCTCTCCCTCTCTCTCTATTTAAAAAAAAAAAAAAAAAAAAAAAACCCACAACTGAGGCTTAAAATGCCTGGGATACTGTCCAGTGATTTAAATGCGTAGCTTCATGAATGTTTAATATGCCTATGTAGAGTCACGTCGCACTGCTCAGATCAAGATATGACATTCCCAACTCCCCACTCCTCTGGCTCCTTCCAGTCAGCACCCACCCCCCAGAGGGAATCTGTGTTCTGGCTTCCCTCAACACAAACCCTTTAGCCTGTTCTTTTTTTTTTTTAAATCCTTTAATGTTAGTTTCAAGAGTACCTGTGCAGGTTTGTTGTACAGGTATATGTGTCTTGGGGTTTTGGTGTACAGCTTATGCTGTCACCCAGCGGATAAGCATGGTACTCAGCAGGTAGTTTTTCAGTCCTCAGTCTCCTCCCACCCTCCACCCTCGAGGGGTCCCAGGTGTCTATTGTTTCCTTCTTTGTGTCCATGTGTACTCAGTGTTTAACTCCCACTTCTAAGTGAGAACATGTGGTATTCGGTTTTCTCTTCCTGTGTTAGTTCACTTAGGATAATGACCTCCAGCTCCATTCTTGTTGCTGCAAAGATCATGATCTTGTTCTTTTTTTCTGGCTATGCAGCAGTCCACCTTTAGCCTGTTCTTAAACTTCATAGAATCTTCCACACAGTGTGTGCTCTTTCCTGTCTGATTTCTTTTGCTCAGGTTCTTGCCTGTAGACTCCGCCATGATTTTGCAAATGTTGCAGTTGTCATTTTTTTTTGTAGTATTTCATTGGTGAATGTGGATTTATTTTGCTGTCTGTATTGATATGGGTTGTTTCTATGCTTTGGCTAGTACTAAAATGCTATTATGAACATTTTTGCCCATGTTTTCTGGTAACGTGGCACTCCCCTATGAAATACTTGGACCTCAGGGTAGGTACAGTTCAGCTTTTGGAAATGTCCTCATGTAATTTTCCTAAGTGTATGAATTCCACTCATCACACATCCTTATGAACATTGTGTTATCTTTTTTTTTAAAAGCCCATTTTGATATACAGTAAAAAGATTATCTCCTTGATTAAATTTAAGGCAGACCCCGTGAGTTCTCCTTTTAATAGACCTCAACTTTGGCCAATAAATCCTTGAACAAGCACAAACAGAGTTTCTAACAGTACAAGGCCACATGGGGATGCTAGCCCTCATTTAAACTGCCTGCCTGGGAAAACTTAAAGCTGTTAAAAGAATGTACTGTTTGTTCTAGGCAATACCTGAGGATAGGATTTCTGTCTCCTAGCTCCAGTCTCAGGAGGATGGGATGGGACCCTAACACTGAGGATTGTCATCCTGGGCCCCTTTACACTGGCTGACGTTTTGTGAATGTTAACTTTTCTGCCCCACCTTCCCCGTTCCTACTTCTTCATTCTCCCTTTAAAATGCCAGTTTTCCTGTGTACAAATGGAAGTTGAGTTCATGTCATGCAGGGCTCTTTTCCCTATTTCACCAGTTATTTCTAAAATCGGTCTTTACCCCTTCACCTAGTGTCAGGCTGTTTATCTTTGACGGTAACAATAGCTCATCAAGGCTTTACTTTCCATTTTCCTGATGGCTGAAGAGGTTGAACATCTTTTCACATGTATTTGGGTATCTTCTTTCATGAAGTATCTATTAAGTTTCCTCTGCTCATTTTCTTTTAAGTTGAGTTGTCTGTTTCTTAAGTGTTTTATGTAACAGTTTCTTTCCCTCCTAAAACAGTATGTGAAGAACAAATTATCCACAGAGGATTAGAATAGAACAGATTAGGCATGGACAGTTTAAGAGTGAAAGAATAGAGCCTAAGCATAATGAAAATGATAAAAATGTTGGTCTCTTTCGAGGATTTAGAAAGGATGGGATTATGCAATGGGTCTTTTGTTGTCTTCCAAAAGAAATCCGTTTCTTGGGAGCAAGATAAGCATAAGAGTAATGAAACAAAAATGACTTTGTGACTTATATGAATGATGGAAAATGATGATTATTGGAAAAACATTATACTAAAGTATAATAATAGAAAGCAAATAAAAGGAGTAAAAGTTTGGAGAAGGAAGATTTTGATTTCTATGTAAAACTCTTCCTAGAATAGTCCACTCTTTCTACACCATGCTAAGGCTCACAAAAATACATGACATAAAATAGTCATATTTTATCCAGTGGGTTTTCAATATTTATGGAAGTCCTCATGATTCTCTTTAATAATGACCTTTTTGTATATAAAATGTCAAGTGATCACTTCCTTAAGCTTATGTCTTCTTAGGCTGACATGGCCCATTCCCACATGTTACTGCTGTAATCCATCTCTGTCTCCTTTTGAGGCTGACAGGCCGGTCAAGGGCCCCCTCAAGGGCTTGTTCCATTGGGTGTGGGACTTCCTGCCCAAGGGCCTTGCCTTTCCTGAAGGAAAAGTGAGGCTGTCCCAAGGGGAAGGAAGAGGAACTCAGAGCTAGTGGAGAGGCCCACTCCCAGGGACATCCATGATGGGGGTGAGGCACTGCTGGGAAGGCTTCTGATGGGGACAGTCCAGCCACCGTGGGATGGCTGCAGCCACAGTCATCCCAGGGCAGTTGCAACTCAGTCCCCCCGGGCAGCTGAGTACCGACCTCACCAAGTGGCGGCCCACCAGCAGAGCAGGGCTGCCAGGGGCTTGGCCATGGAGTCTACAGGGCACCTGCTCAGCCAGCCTGTTCCAGTCCCCCATACTGGGGTGGGTGCTTCAGAGTGGTTTGAAGGGCATGGAAAGAAGAGAAATGGGATAAGAAAGGAGAAAGCGTTCAGGACACGAAAGAAAAGTCATGTGAACACAAAGAGAGTCCACAGTGATGTGTCTCATCCACCAATCCTTGGACCATGGGGAAGCAGCCTTTCCTTTGGTGTCAGAACCGGTGTGCTGGGTCCAGGGCTGCCTTGCTGAGATCTGCTGAAACAGAACACAGGTGCCAGCAGAGCATGGGCTTTGGGATCAGATAGACTCTTTACTGGGCCATGTGACCCTAAGCAAAATTTTTTGTTTGATTGTTTAAATCTTTCTTTATTTCAATAACTTTGGGGGTACAAGTGGTTTTTGTTTACATGGATGAATTGTAGAGTGAGGAAGTCTGAGGTTTTCGTGCACCCGTCACCCCCAGTAGTGCACATTGTACCCAATATATAGTTTTCTTATCCCTCATCCCCTCCCACTGGTTCTCTTCTGAGTATTCGAAGTCCGTTACACCACTCTGTGTGCTTCTGTGTACTCAAAGCTTGGCTCCCACTTGTGGTGAGAGCATGCGGTATTTGGTTTTCCATTCCAGAGTTACTTCACTTAGAGTAATGAAGGCAAGATGTTTAACATCTGCAGATCAGCTTCCATTTGTGCTGTGCTCATGAGCTGAATCATTGCAGGCTGAATCCCAGCTGCCCAGCTATAATTGTCTGCCTCAAAGAAAGTGCTTAGGCGGGGCGCAGTGGCTTAAGCCTGTAATCCCAGCACTTTGGGAGGCTGAGGTGGGTGGATCATGAGGTCAGGAGATTGAGACCATACTGGCCAACATAGTGAAACCCCGTCTCTACTAAAAATACAAAAATTAGCTGGGCGTGGTGGTGCACGCCTGTAATCCCAGCTACTTGGGAGGCTGAGGCAGGAGAATCACTAGAACCTGGGAGGCAGAGGTTGTAGTAAGCCAAGATCATGCCACTGCACTCTAGCCTGGGCAACAGAGAGAAACTCTGTCTGAGAAAAAAATGGTGCTCAGTGAATGGGAGACTCCATTGAGCGCTCAGTATGTAGGTTGGGCAGCAGCTAAAGAATGATGCAGATGCCTTCTTTACGGAGGATTTTGTTTTGGGGAAGCCCCTCTCACCTGCCTGGCTTCCCTGTGGCAGAGGTCAAGTCCAGTTCTCAGAGCTCACACCTCTGTCCAGTCGGCTTGGCGGCCCCTGCCGGAGACATCAGGGCAGGAGGTGAGGGTCAGTCCCGGTAGATCTGGAGCCAGTACTGGCCTGTTGAAAGCACCAGGAGGCAGTGATACCTGCCTGGGGCTTCACGTCAACAAAGGTAAGTGGGTAAACAATACTGGATAAAATGGATGAGCCACTATCTTTTTAAAATTTGATTTTTTTTTTTTTGAGACGGAGTTTCACTCTTTGTTGCCCAGGCTGGAGTGCAATGGTGCTCACTGCACCTCTGCCTCCTCTGCTCACTGCAATCTCTGCCTCCTGGGTTCAAGTGATTCTCCTATCTCAGCCTCCCAAGTAGCTGGGATTACAGGTGCCCGTCACCATGCCCAGCTAATTTTTGTATTTTTAGTAGAGATTGGTTTTACCATGTTGGTCAGGCTGGTCTTGAATTCCTGATCTCAGGTGATCTGCCCGCCTCAGCCTCCCAAAGTGTTGGGATTATAGGCATGAGCCATTGCACTGGGCCATTTTAAATTTGATTTTTAAAACATCTGTGGCATCACTTAATTCATTTGGCAATCCAGCTGGCAGGGCTATTTGTTAATTTTTCCTCTATGATGTTTTGTTAGAGCTATACTCATAAGTTTACTATCCTTTCTTGTATCTTTGATCTTACTCCTTTTCCTTTTCCACGGACTATGTAAATAAGAAAAGAGCATTCAAACCTTTTTATTGCTTACCTGAATTAGCTTAATGACCATTCCTTTATTTCATTGCTCATCGTTGTTCTATCCCACAATCCTTATTGAATACTCCCATAGCCCAGGTGCTGGGCTTAGAACTGTGGACTCATGACATGCAGGTCCCCAAAATCAAGGAGCCTGTGTTCATGTGAGGGAGATCATCAAACCAAGCATCGTTTTAGGATTGGGGTGTGCTCTGGGGTGTTCCCTGCAGTAGCTACAGTGAAGCTAGGAACACTCAATGCTCAGCAATGGAAGAGCTGAATCAATTGTGGGCTAGTTATAGTCTACCCTACTAGGAAGCAGTTAAAATGAGTGGAGAGGATTTAGATATACTGACAGAGGCTGGGCGCGTTGACTCACGCCTGTAGTCCCAGCACTTTGGGAGGCAGAGGTGGGTGGATCACGAGGTCAGGAGATGGAGACCATCCTGGCTAACGTGATGAAACCCCGTCTCTACTAAAAATACAAGCAATTAGCCAGGTGTGTGGCGGGCGCCTGTAGTCCCAGCTACTCGGGAGGCTGAGGCAGGAGAATGGCGTGAACCCGGGAGGCGGAGCTTGCGGTGAGCAGAGATGGAGCCGCTGCACTCAGCCTGAGCCACAGAGGGAGACTCCGTCTCAAAAAAAAAAAAAAAGATATAGTGACAGAGGAAGACTGAGACACACAGCGTAATATACTCTTCGGTAAGAATATATTCTGTGCGTGTGTGTGTTTGTGCATTCCACATGTATGTCTTAGTCTGTTTGTGCTACTATAGCAGAATACCACCGACTAGGTAACTTATATCCAGAAATTTATTGGCTCACAGTTCTAGAGGCTGGGCAGTCCAAGATAAAGGTCCTGGTTGGTTTGGCCATTTGGATTCCAAGATGGCACCTTGAATGCTGAGTTCTGCATGGGGGGCGGGGGGAGTCGTTGTCTTCAGTTGGCAAATGGCAAAAGGTGGCCTAATCATCTCTTAAAGGTCACATCTCTAATACTATGACGACAGCAATTTAATTTCAACGTGAGTTTTGGAGAAGGCAAACATTCAAACATAGCAATGTATATAAGCATCTTGCAAAAATATTTATTTTTAATGCTGTATATATTGTTTGGAAACAATTTTTATGTAGAAATAGATACAGGTACAGGTATAGGTGTAGGTAAGCACATAGAAAAGGTCTGGAAGGGAAGGCTTGCTTGGGTTAGAGGAAGAGAGTTGGGATTAGGTTTGTTTTCAGTGGCGAATTTAGCTGTGGCAAATGTTTAAATATTTACAAGGAGAATGCATGCTTGTAATATTATTATGATTATTATTATTATTTTGAGATGGAATTTCGCTTTTGTCCCCCAGACTGGAGTGCATTGGCACAATCTCGGCTCACTGCAACCTCCGTCTCTTGGGTTCAACGATTCTCCTGTCTCAGACTCCTGAGTAGCTGGGATTACAGGCGTGTGCCACCACGCCCGACTAATTTTTGTATTTTTAGTAGAGACAGGGTTTCACCATATTGGCCAGGCTGGTCACAAACTCTTGACCTCAGGTGATCCACCCGCCTCAGCCTCCCAAAGTACTGGGATTATAGGCATAAGCCACTGTGCCCGGCCTCATGCTTGTATTATTTATGTAACTAAAAATAAATTTTAATTAAATATTTCCATTTTGGGAAAACAAAAAAGAATTAAAGGGACAGATTATTTTAAGAAAGCCAGTGTCACTAACTGAATAAGAAAATTGTACAGATTTTGAAGATTTTATGTGATTTCTTGGTTGTTGTGTAACTTCTCATTCATTCATTCGATTTTATCAACCTCCCTTCTGCAAAAATATTTGAAGTTGCTTACAAAACCATATACATATAGAACCTCATAATGCAACATCAAAATAAAACTATATTAAAATTTTATCTATGTTATACCTGTATATGTGTGTGTGTGTGTGTGTTTATATGTTGTACACATACACAGAAGGCAGATGTCATTGGGAGCTGACTGAATCCTGAGTCTGAGTTTCCTGATAGTTAGAAGACAACCTTCTATTCTGATACTACCACAATGAACACATGCACAGTATGGTGTGCTTTTTCCAAAACACTGAAAACCTGTTGTTCTTTCTCTGAAAGGAAACAATGCTTTCTCCTCTCACCACACAAAACTGGATATCCTAGAAAATTCAATTCGACACCAGTCAAAACCATGACAAACACTTTGTTTTTCTTAGGGAGTCAGATTTAGATTCTTAGGTGAAATAATTACGAATTAATTTTTTACCTACAGAAACATGCAGTGGGGCACCTCAAATGTGTGTGGAGCAGGCGGGCATGTTTGTTGACATGGGAGCACCTTGTGCATTGAAGTACATGTGACATTCCATGTGATGCACTCACTGAAGCCAGTGTTACAACCAAAAACACATCTCAAAATTTCTAAAACACCCCCTGGAGAGGAGTTTTCACTAAGAACCACTGATTAGGTCATGCAGTAGCATTAACTCAGTGCCTTAGATTGAAGCTCTCCCGAAGCCGATAGGAGCATGGAGCTGTGTGCAGGGGTTTATATAGAGCGTGATTCCAGGAAGTAGGGGTGGAGGGGGAATGTCTTTTCAAGGTCACCCCTGTGAGCCACTGGGGCTTGATTTCACTGGGATATCCCAAGAGGAATGCAGAAAGTCGCCAGAATCTGATGGGAGGCAGGAGCATTTGCCTACTCACTTCTGGCCCCAAGCAATTGAGAGTTACCTTAGGATAAGTTTGTCGCAATTTTGAGCTCACCTGTGCACACAGCCTGGCGCATTGAGACACTGTCAGCATGAAGTGAGTCCAAGTCCAAACGTAATTGTGCATTCTGGCAGCGGGGGGCTGAGAGTATGTGGCTCCAGGAACAAAGCTTCTAATAGGCTCAGTGGCACCACTTCTAGGGAGAGGCATGCTGATTATCTAAAAGGCCTCAGGTGTACTGGGCAACCAGCTTAAAACCAGCTCGGGGAGTCTTTGGAGAGGCCATCTAGTTGGGCAAATGTGAAAACCCAGAACATTTTAGATCTGAATCAATACAAGGCCAAGACTGTAGCCACTGGAGTAAATCCTAGCCATGTCAGTCCATTTAGTGAATCACCTTTCTGCTCTCCACCTTCACGGTAAGCAGGCCCTTGTTTCCTGTCCCCTTGTCCATCTTTTGTTCCTGGAGAGAAATTCATTCATTCCCAGGACAGCATCAGCACTTGTACCGGAATACTGCTTCTAACCTCCCGGTTCTGCGAGGAGTCAGCTGGTCTGTGGTTGGAAAGGTCAAGGCATGGCTTGATCTTTTCTCTCAACTCAATCGAAGTCTGAGATGCAGAAGCCAGGTTGTTCACATTTACAGTAGAAACTGCTCCTGTACCCACAGCACAGCCTCAAGCCCTGGCTGTCACAGCAAGTTCCTGATTCTCCTGCCATGAAGTTGTTGTGAGAGTGAACAAGGCCGTGGGGCATCTCCAAGCTGAGTGTGAGACGATGCTCCCACAGACGTACTCCCTGCAAGCCACACCCTGGGGAGAAACAAAAGGATGCAATGCCAAGGTGATGGAGGCTTCGTGGGTGGTGATCTCTTAGTTTGCTCTGGGTTTGTGCTCAGTGCTCAGCAGATGAGGAAGTTGATGGCTGTCTCCAGGCCCCATCTGTCCACATTGTGCACGTCCTCAGAGCAGGGAGCTGGCACTCACTTACCTCCAGACTCCCAAATCTCCCAGTTAAATTCTACCCTTCTAATGGGCACCATCTTAGCTCCAGTCCCCTTGAAGCAGACCCTGGGACTGCTCTGGAAAGTGATACTAGGGCTTGGGAGAGATGGAGGACTGGAAAGAGGAGGGGAAGAGGCCAGGAGCCCATGTAAAGAAGCCTTATGATTTTACGCACTGTAGTGAGCTGGGCTCAGACCCCCACAGACCCATTAAAAACTGGAGAGAACTTCCCACTGGAGACATGCAGGAGGAGACTGTTCATCCACTGGTCCCTTGGCCATGGGCCAAGGGTTGACCTGTGGTGGTGAGGTGGGTATTAGTTCCCTCACAGGGCAGCCACCGGGATGGCAGGTGGCCCCACAGTCATGCCGTTGATTCTTAGCAGAGCTGATGTGCACCGGAATTATCCTGCATGGCCACATAGTTGTAGCGTGCATTTGCTCTTTAATGAGTGCATGGCTTGTGCTAGATTTATAGGACATGTGATTCTCATCACATCAATTTTTACAGAAAAGAAGATGCAGGTGGCCTGCCTTTTCAGCTGTATCCTCTGTAATGCAACAAGCAGGGTGACAGGGAGGTGCTGGAGGCACTCTGAAGTTCTCCATAGTCTCTTGCTGCCAGAAGCCACGGAAAACTTGGTCACACGAAGAGTCAAAGGTCAGGGTGTGTGGTCCATGGGCACTTCCTGCTGCACCTCCTCCGCTCCTCTCAGGGCTGTCCCATGCCTGAGAAGGCCCCTCACATTAACCCTGAAGCAAGCAGGAACTTCCTTGGTTCTCAGCATCCTTCCAACCAGAAAACGGGCTCAGGTTCTTCTCCCACCCCCATCTCTCATATGCCAGAATTTAACTTGTCCCGAGACGCATTTCACCTTTTCTTTGTGAGAAACACAGCCAGAGTAGATCAAAATTAGAGTATGGCCTGGCGTGACAGTATTAGCCATAATTTCTGGCCTGGAAACGGACACCACAGGGAAGTAAGTTATGGAGGAGGGTTTAATGAAGGAGTATAGAGAGCTGTGGGCGGGGTGTGGGGAGTCATGGAGAAGAGTGTAATGAAGAGGTATGGAGAGCTGTGGGCAGGGTGTAGGAAGTCAAGGAAGGGAGTGTAATGAGGAGGTATAGAGAGCTGTGGGCAGGGTGCAGGAAGTCATGGAGAAGAGTGTAATGAGGAGGTGTAGACAGCTGTGGGCAGCGTGTGGGGGAGTCATGGAGGGGAGTGTAATGAAGAGGCCTAGAGGGCTGTGGGCAGGGTGTGGGAAGTCATGGAGGAGGGTCTAATGAAGAGGTATTGAGATGGGCGGGGTGTGGGGAAGTCACTGAGGTGCAGTACCCTAGTGGCCAGCAGGAGTGGGGAGCTGCTACTGTGCCCAGAAGAACAGGGGGACTCCCAGTCTCTGAGAGAGAAACCAGTATTAGGAAGAGGGACTTTCTGATGGGAGCTGCAGCCTTCAGTGGAGGAACAGATACGTGGGCAAAGGGAGGGAGCCTGGGGAGTCCCTCTAGTTGCATTACATTTATTTCTGTTTCTCCGCCCCTTCCTGGGCTTCCTTAAGGTCTGCCTTACCCTTTACCGAACCCCCATCTGTTTACATTAGCTAGAGTGGATTTTTGTTGTCTGCTTCTGGGAATTCTGATGGAGATACTGTGTTTACATGTTTACATACATTATTCAATTTAATTCATGCAACAAACCCAGTGAAGTGAAAACCCCCTAAACACTCACATGCACTCTGCAACGAAGATGTGGGAGCTCTGAAAGCGTAAGTGCAGCAGACACTGTCAGTGGCCGGGCTAAACCCCCTCCATTCTCAGTTCCACAGCCTAACCAATAGTTGCCTAGGGAGAACACCTCTGCCTGGGGGCATTACTGTTCTGGCTGCAGGATGATGGTGGATCTGAGTTCAGGGCAGGCCAGAGGTGCTGGAAACGCAGTGTCCAGGAAGCAGCCCTCAACCAATGGCAGCTGGGAGCTGGTAGATAAATGTCCTAGTGTCCTAGCTGCTGTGAAGAGAATCTCTCTGGGGTGTAGTCTGCACCCATTTCCAGAATTTCCCTGTGAGTTGAGTCCTGATTGCTCCCAGTGGTAACCGGTTCAATGATACATCCCATCTTAACTTTCTACCATTTCCTGTCTCTCCCCCACTCCCCACTCCACTGAGTTTTCTTAGGATCACTTCTCAAAGAAACGACTTGTACTTAATCCTTTCCTAGGGGAGCTGGGAAACCAAATCTGAGACATCAAGTTTCTTATCCAAGATTGCCTATCAAGCGTTGGGGAGTTTCAAGTTCTCCGACACTTGATACAATGCAACTAATGATACTGAGTACATGTGTGTAATGCATGGCACAAGGGCAGAAATTCACAGTTCTAGAGTGTTGGATTTCACGTGGAAATATGGTTTGTCAAATGTTGTACCTCAGAGTGCCAGTGGGAGACTTGTGCTTGTGGATTCCCTAAGCAGGCAAAGGCAGAGAGGAATTAATGAGAGAAATGATGGATGAGAGGGGAGTGATGATGAGGTCAAGCCTCACGATGGAGGAGGAAGACGGCATCACACTGGGAAAACTATGGTAGAGTAGGGTATCTAGACAACAAATGGCCAGTCCTCTGGGAACTGGGTTAAGGGTTTGAAAATAGAAAAAGAAACAGAGAAAAGGGGAAACACACAAAAAAGCCTATACACCTTCTGTTAATACTATGCTTGACTACTTATACACACATTATGGGTTCCTCTGAAAGTATGAAAACATCACATATGGGCGGCAACTTCACGACAGCAGCTACCCAACAGGAAGAAAGAAAGGAAAAGAGAACAGACGGTTTGGAGTGAGTCTGCATGGATGGGATCTGGGTTAACCATCAATTTGTGTTGCTGCTGTTTTGCATCATTAAACTTTGTATCTTTTAGTAGCTGAATCTTTATTAGAAACCATTGAGATTTTTGAGTGAATGCTGAACATGTTGAGAAGAGGTGAATTCTATAGGGAACAAACAAACAAACACAAAATAACAGCAACACAATCCTGCAATCTTGTTTCATCTGTAGGGTGGAGCAAGGGCTTTAAGTCCTGCCAGCAACAAAATGAATTGCCAATCATTTTTTTAATTATTGCAAAATAGAAATAATATAAAATTTGTCATTTAACTATTTTTAAGTGCATAGTTCAGTGACATTAGATACATTCACAATGTTGTGTAACCATCACCACGATCCATCTCTGGAACTTTTTCATCTTCCAAAACAGAGTACAGAGTACTCTGTGCCCATTAAACAACTCCCCATTCTCCCTTCCTCCAGTTCCTGGAATCCACCGTTCTACTTTCCGTCTCTATGAAGTTGACTACCTCAGTATCTCATATATATGGAATCATACAATATTTGTCCTCACCTATTATTTTTGACTTATGTAAAATTTCAGTATTTTACACACGTTTTTAGTTTTATTTGTAAAAAACAAATAATCCTTTATTAGGATACATTTATAACATGTTGGTGGTGTAATAAACCTTAAAAAATAGCAGTTTGGAAAGAAAAGGTATATAGATTAGGATGGAAGAAATAAACCTGTCTTTGATTGCAGATGATGTGATTGCCTGTATAGAAAATCTGAAAGAATCAACAGAATAACTGAAACTTCATAATAATTTTATAGCAAGCATGCAGGATACAAGGTTAGTATACACAAGTCAATTACTTTCCTATATGCCAGCAACCAATGAATGAGTGGAATTTAAAATGAAAACACATTACCATTTATATTGGCAGCCCAAATTTGAAATATTTAGATACAGATCTAACAAAATATGTCGAAGGTTTATATGAGGAAAATGACAAAACTTTGATTAAAAGGAAACAAAAGACTAGATAAATAAAAAGGCATTCAATGTTTATAGACAGGACAACTCAATATTGTCAAAATGTCCGTTCTTTACCACTTGACTGGTAGATTCAATGCAATCCCAACATAAATCCCAACAAGTTATTCTTGTTACATAAACTAATTGATTCTAAGTTAGTTTTTTTTTTTTTTTGGCCTCTGAACTTTTTATTGGCCTCCTGCTCCCCAAAGGGTCTCCTGCTTCTGCTGGCTTAATGTCTGAGAACTTTGGTGTCATTGGTTTCAGGCACCACTTTGCCATCCAGCCTGGTGAGTAGTGTTCTTTTGGATGGTTTACATAGAATTGCTGCTGTCCAGGGCATCACCAGTATTGAAGTCATTGCTGTCTTCCAGCAGGCGGCAGTAGGTGGAGATCTCAGCCTCCAGCTTGACCTTGATGTTCAGCAGGGCCTTGTACTCCTGGGCCTGGTGTTGTCCCTCTGCCCGGGTCTGTGCCAGCTCTGACTTCAGATGCAGCAGGATCCCATTGAGCTGCTCCACCTGCAGGGTGTAGCAGGCCTCCACCTCCCTCAGGCTGTTCTACAAGCTGGTCTTCAAATTTCTCATGGAATCCAGGTCGATCTCCAAGGACTGGTCTGTATGTCTCAGCTCTGTGAGCATAATCTCAGGAGCTCCAAGCTCTGTGGACTGTGTGGTGACCACTGTGGTGCTCTCCTTAATCTGCTGAGACCAGTACTTGTCCAGCTCCTCTCGGTTCTTCTGAGCCAGCTCGTCATATTAGGCCTGGATGTCTGTAATGATCTCGGCGAGGTCCTGAGATTTGGGGGCATCTACCTCCATGGTCAACCCAGAGCTTATAATCGGGCTTGTAGGCCTTTTATTTCCTCTTTGTGGTTCTTCTTCATGAAGAGCAGATCCTCCTTGAGAGCCTTGATGTATGTCTCCAGCTGCAGCCGAGTCACATTGGTGTCATCAGTGACCTTGCAGAGCCCCTGGAGGTCGCTCTCTACAGGTTGGAGCATGGCCAGCTCTGTCTCATACTTGACTCTAAAGTCATCAGCCGCAAGATGGGCGTTGTCGATCTGCAGAACGATGCGGGCATTGTCCACAGCATTTGCGAAGATCAGAGCCCTCAGGTCCTTGATGGTCTTGAAGTAATGCCCCCAGGCTCTGACCTGGGGTCCCTTCTTCTCCAATTGCTCACGGATTTTGCTCTCCAGCCTCTGCTTCTTTGTCTCCAGGCTCCTCACTCTGTCCAGGTAGAACATCAGTTGGTCATTCAGACTTTGCCTGGTCTCCTTCTTGTTCTGGATGCCTTTATTCCTGCCAGACTCCCGGCCATCCCTGCAGCCAGGGCTCCAGACACCATGCCGCCCCGGAAGCTGGTGGAGCGGGACATGGAGATCAGGGAACCAGAGCTCCAGCACCTGCATAGACGCTGGCCTTGCTGCTGACCAGCAGGGCACTCTAGCTTGGTGCCTGGACAGAGTCCAGGGACTAGTAGTTGGTGGAGAATGTGGAGCGAGTGGTGAAGCTCATGCTGTCCGAGGAGGAGAGTCAGAGGACAGTACTCAGGCTTTGCCGATGGTCTTGATTCTATGTTTGTATGGAGAGGAAAAAGACCCAGAATAGCCAACTCAATATTGAAAGAGAAGAAGGTCAGAATACTTACACTAACCAACTACAAGGCTTACTGAAAGCTACAGTAATCAAGATGGTGAGGTATTGATGAAAGAATAAACAAATAGTTCAAAGGAAGAGAACAGAGAGCTAAGGTATAGACCCACATTAATATAGTCAATTACTCTTTGATACAGGAGCAAAGGTGATGCAATGGAGAAATGTTGTATTTTCAATAAATAGTACTGGAACAACTGGACATTTCTGTGTAAAAAAAATGAATCTAGATCAAACCTTACATCCTACACAAAAATTAACCCAATAGAGCATAGACCTAAATATAAAATGCAGAACTATAAACCTCCCAGAAAATAACAGAAGAAAATAAATGACTTGGGTATGGCAATATAACACCAGAGGCAAAATCCGTAAAAATAATAATCTGGATTATATTAAAATTAAAAATTTCTGCTTGGTAAAAGACACAGTTAAGAAAATGAAGACAAGCTGAAGATTGAGAGAGAATATGTGCAAAGGACACATGTGAGAAAGGATTGTTATCCAAAATATGCAAAGAACCCTTAAACTCAACAGTAGGGAAACAAACAACTCATTTTAAAAATAAGCCAAAGACTGAAACAGACACTTTGCCAAAGATATACAGATGACAAACAAGAATATGAAAAGATACTGCACACCGTATGTTATTATGGTATTTAAAAAAATAATGAGACATCACTATTCATGAGAATAAAAATCCAGAACACTGACACCACCAAATACGGCGAGGATGTTGAGCAACAGAAACCCTCATTCACTGCTGCTGAGAATGCAGAATGGTACAACTACTTTGGAAGATGGTTTGGTGATTACTCACAAAATTAAATATACTCTTAACATAGGATTCAGCAATTGTGATCCTAGGTATTTGCCCAAATGAGTTGAAAACTTATGTCCACACTAAAACCTTCACACAGATGTTTATGGCAGCTTTATTCATAATGGCCAAAACTTTGAAGGAACCAAGATGTCCTTCAGCAAGTGAATGGATAAATAAATTGTGAAACATTCAGACAATGGAATAATATTTAGCACTTAAAAAATGAACTGTGAAAAGACATGAAGGAATCTTAAATGTATATAGCTAAGTGAAAGAAGCCAATCTGAAAGGGTTACATACTAGATGATTCCAACTACATGATGTTCTGAAAAAGGTAAAACTATGTGGATAATGAAAAGATCAGTGGTTGCCAGGGGTTGGGAGGAGGGAGGGATGAATAGATGAACCACAGATAATTTTTAGGGCAGTGAAAACTAATCTGTAGAATACTACAATGTTGGATATATGTCTATTGAATACAAATCTATTGAATGTACAGCACCAAGAGTGAACCCTAATGTAAACCATGGACTTTGGGTGATAATGGTGTATCAGTGTAGGTTCCTGGATTGTAACAAATGTACCGCTCTGGTGGGGGATGTTGATAGTGGAAGAGGCTGCACAGATGTGGGGGTGAGGGGTGTATAAGAATTCTGTGCTTGTCTATTAATTTTTCAGTGTACCTTAAACTTCTCTAAAAAATAAAGTTTGTTAAAAAAATAATGTCTCAGCCCTCTCATTTTAAGTATAGGGCAACTGCTGGCTAATAACAGCCTCATATTGTGCTGAGAAACTGGAAGCAACTCCTCAGTTGGTAATAGCCTCAAGGTACCACCCATATGTCTGCTGGCATCTGGGCCAGGACCTTTTTTCTTCTTCTGTTCTTGGGATAGTCTCCTGGAAGCCAGCCCCTTCTGAAATGGCCTGAACTACATCTATTCTCATAGCCTTAGGACCTCCTTCCTGTAGTTGTTCCCTTTCTCCTGAAACAATGCCCTCTTTTCTTTACTAGACCATCCCCATCGGCAGGTAAACATGTTCTAATATCTTCCATGCAGAGAAGCTTTTTTCCTGGTCTCATATTGCTCCTGTGCCAGAGTTGGTTCTTCACTATCTATGTTATAGCTTCTCAAGGGTTCCATCTGTTCATACTCACCTCTCATTCTCTTGTCAGCTCACTCCATCACTCTATTGAGACTCTCTACATGGAGGCCAGGTGCAGTGGCTCACACCTGTAATCCCAGCACTTTGGGAGACCGAGGCAGAAAGACCACCTGAGGTCAGGAGTTCCAGACCAGCCTGGCCAACATGGTGAAACCCTGTCTCTCCTAAAAAAATACAACAACAACAAAAAATAGTCGGACAATGCAGTGGCATGCGCCTGTAATCCCAGCTACTCGGGAGGCTGAGACAGGAGAATTGCTTGAACCCGGGAGGCAGAGGTTGTGGCGAGCCAAGATCGCACCACTGCACTACAGCCTGGGTGACAGAGCAAGATTCCATCTCCAAAAAAAGAAAAAAAAAGAAAGAAAGAAAGAAAAGATTCTTCATGGACACCAAGATCTTTGTGTTTCTAAATTCAACAGCCACTTTCCATTATTCCACATAATCTTAGCAACAATTGAGCAACCACTCAGCAACCACTGCCCTCTTCATGTAATACTTTCTTCCCTTGGTAGATCCCCTACCTCCCTGAGTACTTTTTCCTTATACTCTCCTCTGCTCATCCTCCAAGTCCTGAAGTGCTCTTTCCTGGGCACCCTTTCCTTCTCTATCTGCAAACTCTCTCTGAGTGACAACATTTAGGCCTGAGACTTCAAATCCTCTACATGAAAAGACTCCAAAATTTCCACCTGCTCCTCTCACCTAAACCCATAAACCCAACTTTTCATGGATGTCTATAGGGAACATGTCTGTAATGGCCCAAACAGAACTCCAGGTGTATTCCCCCAATCTACCTAGAATATTTATCATTTCATTTCTGCAAACAATATTCAAAATTGTTTCAGTTTTTGCTAAAGCCGAAAGTCTATGCAACCTCTCTGAATTCTCTTCTTCACTCACACCAGCAAGTCTTTGTTTCCTTACATAAATAAATATCCTGAATCCTTCACTTCTGTGAATTCTCACTACCTTAGTCCAAGCTTCTAGAACACTGGAAGAGTCTGTAGTCTCCTAAGGCATATCCTGATTCAGTCATTGTTCTGTATGTTTTAATCCCACAGAGACACAAGGAGATTTTTTAAAAGCATGGATCACATTACATTCTTATTTCAGACTTTCTAATGACCATGTCTCATTGCTTACAATACAGTCCAAGCACTTATCTGGGTTCACTTACCCTACTTGGTCTCACCCTTGTCCCCCCTTCTGATCTTGTCTCCAAGATGCAGCTTCAGTTGCCTACACCTCCACAAGCCCATGCTTGTTTCCAGGCTTAGCACTAGTTATTTCCTCATCAAGGAATGCCAGTGACCTTGATCTTTGCAGAGTAGGCTTCTTCTTGTTGCTCAGATCTTAGATTAAGTGTAAAATCACCCAAGATGTAATCTGTCCAGAGTTGCTGCCCAAACATGGCAATTTGCTCCATCTAAAGTTTCTGGATAGCCTTTTTCATCCCCTCATTCTCTCTCTCTCTTTCTTTCTCTCTCTCTCTCTCTCACACACACACACACACACATACACACACACACACTTTTTCCATTACTGTTGGCCTTCTTCACTGCTGTATTTTTGATGCTGAGAAACCTGTCTGGCACACAGTGTGTGCTCAATAAATGGGTCTGACTGAATAGATGGATGACACAGTGGAATGACTTGCCCCAAATTGCTCAGAGAGTGGCAGGAACAATGAGAGAGTCTACAACCCTTGACTCTTTGCACATTACACCATCCCCAAAATAGGAAGATTGTAGTACCATCACTTTTTTTGAAATATTATTTGGCCTTTAAAAAGAGGGAAATTCAGTCATTTGTGACAATGTAGATGAACCTGGAGGACATTGTGCTAAGTGAAATAAGCCAGGCACAGAAAGACAAATTCTACATGATCCCACTTACATGCAGAATCTAAAAATGTCTAACTCAAAGCAACAGAGAATAGAATGGTAGCTACCAGAGGTTGGGGGCTGGGAGGAGGAATGAGGAGATATTGATCAAAGGGTTCAAACTTTCTGTTAGAAGGAAAAATATGATTTTGGAGTCTATTGCACAGCATGGTGACAATAGTTAATAAGAAAGCATATTTAAATTAGCGAAAATAATAAATTTCCAGTGCCATAACTCATAAAACTCACTGACAATTTCAATTTCAAGTGGTAACTTAGATTTTGGTGTTAAAAGAGGTGCAAGACCATATCACAAACAGCAAGTCTAGACTAGCATTTGCAAGTGACTAAGAGTTAAGATGATTCCTCCACGTTAAAGATCAAATAAATCTTGATAGTATGCCTGTTTGTCCACAAAAAGTTAGTTTTACATATTAACAATGACTTTTGTGCATATTTAAACAGAACAAAAGGTAATTTATTACGTTCTCCAGAAACTGATTTTGCAACATTGCTAAACTAGCAGATTGGAGAGATGCTCACGATTCTCAGATGGCATGAGTGTTTCTCAGCGTGGGCATCAGAGCTGCCACTGCTTGGCATTCCAAGAACTTCCCAGCTGCAGGTTCATCACCTTCTCCTCCCTGGAAAGGCATGTGAGATTCTGCACAGAGACAGGAATGTCGTAAGCAAAACTTGCTCTGTGCTTTTCCGTTATTTGAGGCAGGAATTCATTCCCTGGCTGAATGCCACGGGTTACTTATTCTGGATATTACATTGCACTTTATTAGATGCAAATGAAACTTTTATGAAAGTGTTTATAGGAGTGAATGCAGAAAGATCCACTTATATCTCATAGGTGCCAAAGAGCCTGAAGTCATGCCAGTGGTGGAGTGCTGATTGGAACGGATTGGGTTTGGATGACATCCCCACTCATCTGTAATGGAAGCTGCATCAAAGGAAACCTTCCACAGGTACCTGTAATCTGCCTTGGTTCCTTAGACTTGTTTGTAATTGTTTTTATCCTTTCACAAATTGTGCAATACTGCTTATCAAGCAATGATTAGTAAATGAAGTTGTCATTATTTTATCTTACTGAGTAATATCGGGAGTTATAAAAAGAAAATGTTTCCCAAGCCTTCCCCTCACGACTCTAGTTATCTACAATGCATTGGCCTTAACACTAGCCTACAGCCCTAAAATGGTATCCGATACTTGTTCATCAGCTTCATGTTTTTTTCAGATAGAATAAATTTTGGAAAACTCTGGTGGCTTTTGGGTGATGAAGTTAATGATAATTGCCACTTTTTTTCATGAAGTTTCTTGGACTTTGAAGACTTTAGGAACAATAATAGTGATACTGGTAATATGTCACCTTGTTCTCATGTTCTGTGATTCTGAAGGTGAATCTATGTATCATTTTCATTCGACCAGTGAGGAAAATAAGGATGAGAACATAATTTAAACCTGGTCAATTCACAGGCAGGGACGAGGTGGGACTCACAGTCAATTCTCTGACTTCCAGTCAGAAACCTTGACCCTGAGCGGTTTTCCTACATGAATAGGTTAGATATATTAATGAGTAGGTAAGGTGAGATGTGGGCCCTTTAGGTCCGGGTTGAGTTATCAAATCTATAAGGAAAACCACATCCACTAGAAGTCAGAGAATCTGAATGGAGTTCCACCCCTGTCCATTCTTATTTACCAGGTATAAATGTGTTCTCATTCTTATTTTCATTCAGAAGCAAGAGCTGACCACCATCTACATCAACTGGAACCTCTCCGGAATCCACACAGTGCAATGATCCTTAGAAAAAGCTAACTGGGATTAAGTTGTTACAATAAGAAGGCCACCAACACTCAACTGGAACCCTTCATAATCCCAATACAAGGAAAGATTCGGGTCTCATCCTGATTGCAGACTTTGTCTTGGTATTTTAAAATCTGTATTAGTGAATAATTTCAAATTTTAAATCTACCTACATAGTTGACAAAGACTTTGGAGTGTGATGATTTTAATGTGTATCTACGAATTCTTTAATACTCTTTCCTTCAAAGGGTAGAATACATTTTCACTTTTCTTAAGTGTGGGGTAAACTGAATGACTCATTTTTAACAAATAAATTAAGGCATGCATAGAGGTGTCACTTATAATGCTAGGTCATAAAAGACATTGTGTTTCCTGAGCTGTACTTTCTCCTGGATCATTCATGCTGGAGGATGCCAGCTGCCATATTGTGAAGACACTCAAGCATCCCTGTGGAGAGGTCCCCATGGCACAGAAATGAACTCTCAGTCCAAAAGACAACAAAGAACTAAGGCCTCCAGCTAGCAGCCATGGGAATGTGTCATCTTGGAAGCCGATCCTTTAGCCCCAGTCAAGCCTTCAGATGACAGTAGCCCCAATCAATATCTTCACTGAATCTTCTTGAGAGACCATGTGCCAGCATGACCCTACTAAACAACTCTCAAATTTCTGACCCTCAGAAATTGTGTGAGGTAATAAATGCCTTTGTTTTAATATGCTAAGCTTTAGAGTTGTTTGTTACTCCAAATTAGACAACTAATTCTGAATGCAATATATACACTCAGTCAGGTCTACTCCTCTGCTTCTTGAGGCCTGGGGAGAGTGGAAAGAGTGATGGATCCCCACTATTATTGCACCCAGGGTACACTGGTCTGGGTTTAGAATGTCTTGTGCTTTTTCAACCTTCTGTTCTCACATTTCTCAGTAGTACGTGTATTAAACTCTCTTCAATAACCCACTTTGAGTCTGCCATTTTTCCCTGTTATGTACCCACCTGAAGTGGCTGCCATGTAACATCTACCCAAACTCCAGCAAAGGGTGGTGGTGTCACCTGTGCTGTGAATACCTCCCAGTGCAACCATGCCTATCACATTGGATGATGCCCTTCAGAGCTGCTGGTGCTAGCAAGGCCAGGCCCCAGTGTCACCAGGGTGGTTTGCTGAATCACAGGTTCTTTGCCGACATCACCAATGACTGTGCTGCCCAGGCTTTGCTCTCTCCAGTGCTTCCTTGATATTTGTGCATCCCCCACCTCCTCCTAGGACTCAGAAGTAAGTCATGTGAGATGGACTGGAAAGGAGCCAAGAGGAGGGCAATTAGAATCACCCTGAAGCAAATTTGTCTTTCCAGGATGTCCTGCCCAGGGCTTTACTAGGGTCTCACATGAATAGCTCTTGGCAGTGTCCCAGTGCACTAGAGATGCTTATAAATCCCTGAATCCCAGTGTGAACTGAGTTTGGGTCAATCTGGACCCTTGTTCCATACACTTAGAAATCAGCTGAAGTGAAAGATTTAATTTGACTATATTTTGTAATTCATAAGTCATTGCTTCTATAAAGATTTTGAATATGATACTCAGAGGTTAAAATATAAAGAATTGGACACCATCCTGGGATCTTGAGTAGGATGTACATAGAAGACGTGATACTGGGTGGGGCGCAGTGGCTCACCCCTGTAATCCCAGCACTTTGGAGGGCCGAGGCAGGTGGATCACGAGGTCAGGAGATCGAGACCATTCTGGCTAACATGGTGAAACCCTATCTTTACTAAAAATATAAAAAGTTAGCCAGGTGTGGTGGTGGGCACCTGTAGTCCCAGCTACTCGGGAGGCTGAGGCAGGAGAATGGTGTGAACCTGGGAGGTAGAGCTTGCAGTGAACTGAGATCGTGCCACTGCACTCCAGCCCGGGGAACAGAGCAAGACTCCGTCTCAAAAAAAAGACATGATACAAAGAAATGTCATTTGATTCTGGAATCCAAGACTGCACCAGGAGCTGTGGTGCAGCCCGGAGGCTGCTGAGAGTGCCCCTTCTGAGGTCAGGTGTATCATAGCCTGTCTCTCCCTGAGCGTCCCTCAACTCCGCTTGTCTCCTCCAGCCCTCCACCTCTTGAAGCAAGGGGAAAACCTTTTCTATTTTTGGAAATGCTCGCACAAATGTGTGAAAGAAGAAAGGATTTTGTCTCAATCCTGGCAAGTCTTCGTCTTTCTGATGCCTATGAGGATGATAAAAAAGTTTCAGAAATAGATGAACTTGTTTACAGAGAAAGCCCTAAAGACCGGGGTGGTTTCAGATAACATTTCCTAGGGCTATTCAAAGACCCCAGGCACTTCTCTCCCTTTATTTTTCTTGGTTTCATTTCTGAAAAATGAAGGCTGTCTTTAAATTCCCCAACACTGTCAGAGACACTAAATCCAAAGAGCATTGCTGCATTCTTTGCTTTGCTGTAAGACTGAGAGATTTTTCTGTCTCAAGATCTTTTGTTGCTTAACTGGCAAAAAGTATAAAACGAGAGAGAGGGAAGAGATTCTTTGAACTTCAGCAGCTGTGGCTTCAATTGTAGCTCATTTTGCTTGTTTTCAGTTATTGACGGAAAGTCTTAGATAGAAATACCAACTCTATTCTTTGAATGTATTATGCTGATGTAGGTCACTGACTATCTCCATGCCAAACCCCATGAGAATTTCTCCTTCTCATCTGGCTCCTCGACCTTCCTGAGTCTTCACCTGGTTGCCCGTCTGCCCCTCCAGACCTGAGCTTCACCACCTTGTGCCATCTCCTTTTTGGGGGGTTGAGGTGTCTGCTGAACATTCCTTCTTGGTTCTATTGACTGAATCTCATGCATCTTGCATGTCAGTGCTTTCCGAGCTCTATGGATGCTGTACTTCTTATTGCATTGCTTTTCTCTTCTTGACCATAGCCCAGATCATCACTGCTACACCTGCATTCCTAATGGATAACCCACAAAACAGCTTCCCCATGAAGTATGGGATATTCTAGGCCTATGGGATAGCTCCTAGAGCCCTCTAGTTGGTCAGAGCAGACCTCATTATCCTGCTCAACAAACTGACTGTGTGGAGGTGAGTTTTAGGACTCAAGGGCCTTAGCTACTCTTTCCATCCTAGTCCTTGACCACTTGCTCAGTGGAGACCACTCATTTACCCCAGCCAACTACATCTGCTATTGTCTCATGTCCTAAAGCTGACAGCTCTCTTGGGCTCTCCTGGACTGGGCTTTTGTATAGACTCTGTTGCATGCACCATGAAGAATTACAGTTCCCCTGTCACCCAAGCTCAATCCATTCAGATACCCTGCAGTTCTACTCCAATCACTGGACTCAGATGGAGCTCAGGGACTCAGACTGTACTACATGATAGAGGGTTTGACTTCCCAGTGGCTTCCTGAAGGAACCAGGTAACATAACTTAGAGGAGTGAGACAGTTAATGCCCATGGAAAGGAACTTGAACAGTGAGAGAAAGGAAGTAGGAAGGAGTCACAAAATGAATTTCTCCTACTTCCTGCCCTCAAAGTCCATCTTGAGACAAGGTGCTTCCACCTAGCTTGTCCAGAAGTTGCTCTTTGTGATGAGCAATGAGGTGTTATTTTTATTTTTATTTTTATTTTTGAGGTGAGTCTCACTCTGTCACCAAGGTTGGAGTGCAGTGGCTGAATCTTGGCTCACTGCAACCTCCACCTCCCAGGTTCAAGCGATTCTCCTGTCTCAGCCTCCTGAGTAGCTGGGACTACAGGGATGCACTACCACACTTGGCTAATTTTTTTGTATTTTTAGTAGAGAAGGGGTTTCACCATACTGGCCAGGCTAGTCTTGAATTCCTGGCCTCGTGATCCACCCGCCTCAGCCTCCCAAAGTGCTGGGATTACAGGGGTGAGCCACCGTGCCTGACTAATGAGGTGTTCTTGATCCACCCAGCAATCCACTACTTTTCTCGTGTTTCTCTCCCTGGCCTCCCTTTGCTTTCTCTTCTCACTCTGGCTGTACCAGAACTGCACCACCCATTAAGCCTGGTTTGTAAGCTGAGCCCACACTCCTGAACAAGCAGACACTGATTACTTAACTAAACCAAATGCACCCCAGTTACAAAGCGGTCTCAGCCAGAAACCTGGGGAACACCCTAGGCTTCTCTTTTCTTATGCTCCTCTCATCCTGTCAGCCATCAAATGACTTCTTGCCCAATTCCTAAACAACTCGCAAGTCCCTTATCACCTTTTCATTATCACGCCCCTCCCTTAGCTCATCCACTCGGCATTATTAACTTAGGCCATTGCAGACCCAGAAAATAAAGCAGAGCTCCTAGGTCTGCCTTCTCTGCCTCCAGGCCCTCCCACACACATTCACAACAGGGGTCTTTCTGAAATGCAAACCCAGCCATTTGCTTAGAGCCTTCACTACTTTCCCTGCTTAGGGCCTCCCACTGGTTCCCATCGCCATCCTGGAGGATAAGATTCATATTTGTTAGCATGAAAGCCTTTAAGACCCGTCCTCTTCAGGGCTACCTTCTGTCACTCTGTCCCTCACCTCTCCACTTCACCTCAGCCACAGGAACCACTATAGGACCCAGGCTACTCCCAGTTTCTTCTGCCCTACGGTTGCATCCAGGGCTCTCCAGAAGCAGATACTGATATGGAGTTTGGGGTGAAAGCTATTTATTAGGGATAGCATGTTCAGAGAAAATATAGCATACCTAGTTATATTGAATTTCATATCAACAAAGAATAACTCTTTAAAATATAAGTATGTCCCATACAACAGCTGGAATATAATTAATGCCAAAAATGATGTATTGTGTATCTGAAATTTAAATTTAACTGGGCACTCTGTATTTTTATTTGCTAAATCTGGCAGCTCTGACTAGGGATCAATATATGTGAAGGGTAGAGGGAGGAAGTAGAATTCGGCCAGGGAAGAACTTGGTCATAATGTAGGGCTGGCAAAGTCCTGGCCACTCCATAGGGAGCTCTGGAGCCACTGTCCCCCATTGGGGTGGTCAGAATTAGGTAAAAAAAAGTCTGCCCTTATGCCCCTGCCTAGCTCTATCACCCTGGGAATGGTGTGCAAAGCATACCAGGGATGGTGTACAAACCACATCAGGAATGGCCTGACTGTGCCAGGCAGCTCTCAGCAGCTCATGCCAGCCTAGAGGAGCCAGTGGCATCCGACAGCCATACTCTGCAGCTGGAAGTGAGTCCTAACTTGAAGGGGGGTCTGGGCAGCAGATCTGCGCACCCACCATGCCTAGTCTCTACTTTGTTTTCTCCTCAAATTTCTTTCCTATTTAGTCATTTAAATAAAGGAGAACCCTTGCTCTGACTCTGCCTCGCACACCATGAATCACCCCCCTTCTGTGTTCGCTCTGGACATACTTCGAGTGCTCCCCTTCTTTCTCCGAGTTATTCATTTGCCTGTGACGTCTTCCCTGCCAGAGGCTTAAGCTCTTCCACAGGCTGTACTGCAACTTTTCCATTTAGAAAAAAATATATATTGAACACTAATCATGAATCAGGCACTGGGGCTGTACTGTGAACAAGAGCAACTCATTCAGGCCCACCTTGAGCTTAGAATTAGCGGCAAGGTGCACTCAGTTTAGACAGGTAGCTGTGCTGTTATGATGGGTGTCTTAGCCTGATTTCCCCCAGAAGCAGACCCTGAAACAAGAATTTGTTGCATTAAGTTTGTTTAGAAGATGATTAAGGAAACCCTGGTAAGTGAATGAGGAAGTGAAAGGAAAGGGAAGGCAGCTGGCACAGGTGTGCTATCCAGCAGTGACCACTGAGGGAGGCCACCTGGAGCCCCGGATACCATGAGTCATGACAGTAATCCCACCAAGCAACAACGGAGCTGGGAAACTTGTCCACCATGCCTGCCAGCTATTGAGGAGATCTGCTGTGTGTGTGTATGGGGGGCAGTTACTACTTTCCTAGCACTTTCAGTTTGGAGTACATGGGCTCTGGTCGCCAGATAGTCTTCAGATTTATTAGCCATCAGGCTGCTGTGAAGGGCACTCAGAAGGCCCGGGGAACTGAGTGGACCACTAACCACTAATGCTACAACTGAGAAGACCAGAACAGGATGGATGAGTCCCCAGGCATAACCCCACCTAACGCAGATTAACAGGAAAAGTAGAAGGAAAGGGACTAGGTTCCAAGAGAAGATGCAACATGTGAGAAGGCTCAGAGGCAAGACATAGCTGGCCTGTCTAAGGAAAGGGAAGGAGTTCAAGCAACTGCAATGCTGATTGCCGGGAAGCACTGCGGGTGGGGCCAGGGAGTTGAGGGAAACAGATCCTGGGAGGCTTTGAGAGCCACCTCCTGTGTCTCCGAGGCCAGGCTCTCCCGGGCAGCTGGAGTCCTTGGCTGACTTAGCTTAAGAGAGGTCTGTTTGCTAAAAGGCCTCAGACATTATTGTTACGTTATGGGATCTATAGCGCTACTACCTTCAAATGGAACTTTCTGAATAGGGCTTACAAAAACAAAACATTTCTTCTTTAATATGAGCAACACCACTGTCATTATGACAGAGAAGCCCACTCTCCCCCAAACCCTTGCACTTAATTCAAAGGTAAAATTCAGGCCCAGGAGCACCCCTCCAAACACCTCCGGGGATGTTGAAATGTGCCCTCTAGCATGTAGCTTCTCCCCTACATCCAGACTCATGAGGTCAAATGAGTATCAGCACTGCATTGAACCTACACAACAAAGGCAAATATTTTAACATAAAGAAAAAGACATATGGAGTGAGAAAAACAGTCTGCAACAGTGCTGGGTTCTGGAGGGCAATGGGAACTGGACCAGCTCTGACCCCAAAATCCTTACTACGCTAACTAGAATTCCGAAATCATTCCCAAGTAGCAACTGACCTCATCGTCAACCTTAAAGAATGTAGACTGTAGCTCGGGGTCAATGGTAAAGAATCTACAGTGCTGAGAAAAATGTTCTGCTTGTTTACACTCAAGAAGTTTATTGAAGTCATTGGGCATGGTGACGATGATTTTTTAACGAAAACTACAGACATTTCTCTCTGTTATATGCACCCATGTAAGGAGGGACTTGGATTCTTTTTTTGCTCAAGGTCCCATCTTGAAGTCCATGGACTGTCCCACCTCTGCATTGTGTAGGTTTGTCTCAGCTCCCTGGTTTGTAAACTTGCACTATCTCTCCACCAAGGGAGTCTCTGTCCGGGCAGTGTGGTGTAGGTAGAAATACCTGCCCTGGAGCAAAAGTCACAGGACCAGGGTTCAGGGTCTCACTTGGTTTCTTAGGCCTCAGACATTTATTGAGCCCTGGGAAAGTCACTTGGCCTTTCTAAGGCCAAGTTTTCACATCTTTAAAAGAGGGTATTAAATAAACCTTATTTTGCTTTGCTGTTATATATTTGCTCTTGTATAGGTATGTATCTGGTATAGTGCTTGTAACAAGGCAGTGTGGGATGGGAAAGAGCATGGACTTTGAAATCTGAGAGACTTCCGTCAAATCCCACTGCAACATTTCACATCTGCTGAGCTGGGGTTAAGTCACTGAGACTCTTTCAGGTTCAGTTTGTCTGCCTATCATGGAGAACTGTTGTGAAGATCAAATAAGATAATAGATGGGAAGTGCTAAGCACAGGTCAAGTGCTCATAAACAGTCACATGAATCTAGTTTGGGGTAATGTTGATGCAGGCTGCGGTTGCTCAGCAAGTGTGCCTGCATTTATTTGCCTAGACTCTCATGGATGAACGCCAGACACCTTTTCAGTCAGATTCTTAGTTGCAGACAGCAGTGTACCCTCTAGTAAATCTGAGTGGAAAAGGATTCAGTAAAAGGTATTGGGATGCTCACAGACCTCTGGGAAGTCATGTAATTAGGTGTGGATGCAACTCAGCCATGAACATAGCAGCCAGAGATGCAAGGAAACCTCTGAACAACCTCAGCGAAATGCCATCTCCTGCCACTCAGCACCTATGACGTTAGGGCCTGGACAGCTGAAGCTCCAGCACAGCTACTCCATCCCAGTGTACAGGGCCTCCACCTCCTGTTGCTGTAGGCTGTAGCAGGTCACACAGGGAGCCTTAGTGTCAGGGAATGCTGAGAAGTGAGGTGTTCATCTTTCGAGCCTCCATGGCACTGGAAAGTGCTAGAAAGGGGTTGGAATGGGAGTCGCATGAACTCATCTGCAATGTAAGCCACCAGTGCTGCCATCCTTCCACCCTGAATGAGTCCTGGCGAAGGGCAAACATCTAGGTTCACACACTTATGCTACAATGTTCTACTTAGAATTGCCTGCAACATGGATCTTTATTAGTTTTTAAAAATAATGATACTCATGCCTATAATCCCAGCACTTTAGGAGGCTAAGGCAGGCAGATCACTTGAGGTCAGGAGTTCAAAACCAGCCTGGCCAACATGATGAAAACTCCTCTTTCCTAAAAATACAAAAATTAACCAGGCATGGTGGTGTACACATGTAGTCCCAGCTACTCAGAAGGCTGAGGCAGAGGAATCACTTGAACCCGGGAAGCGGAGGTTGCAGTGAGTACTTCAGCCTGGGCAACAGAGCAAGATTTCATCCCAACAACAACAATAACAAAATAAATAAATAAATAAATAGTGATAATGATTTCAGGTCTGAATATGGACGTAGAATAATTTTGCTTAAAGTTACTTTTCCTCGTAGATACCACTTATTTTCAAAATAGTAGGGAATTTTGTTTTGAGTATTAACCTAATTCTCTTGGGGAAAGTTGTGCATCTAGAGAAAGGAAAGGATTTCCAAATCACTGCCATTTTGGGGAAATACCTAAAAATGACAAGTGCCTTTGGTTCAGGCCAGTACTTTGGCCACAGAGCCAACGGTCGTTTTGAGAAAGATATTCTGCCCTTTCTGCCCTAGAAGTTCCCCCAGAAGCAGAGCTTGAGGAGGATTTGCGGAAACGTGTTTGGCTAGATGGCATTGCCAGGAAAAGTCAGCAGGACAAGAGCGAGTGGGACTGCAGAGGGAAGGAGGATAAGCAGGGACAAGTCCCCGCAGGGAAGCAGCAGCTCCACCAGCAGGGAGCTCGCAAGTCACACCCCAGAGCTGCTCTCCAGCAGCCTGAGGATGGCCTCTAACTGGGATGCACTTGGAGTGCGAACACCCGAGAGCCGATGTGTATGAAGGCATTCATGGGCATCTGACAGCATCAAAATAACCTGCATTCACATGCAATGGGTGTGTCTGTGTGCATGGAGGAAAGGAGTAACCTTGGGAATAACTTCCACTCTAAAGGACACACCATGTGCCAGGCACCATGGAAAGAAGACAAATACACATGCTTCCTCTAATGGTTTCAATAGCCCCTTGAACCAAGGGCCAGTTTTACACATGGGGAAACTGAGGATGGGGAGGTCAAACAATTTGTCCACCACCATCAGGAAACACTCCAACACTAGTAAGTGCTGGAATTTGGATTTGAACAGGAGTCTATCTGAAAACATACGTTCTCTCTTAACTATTAAAATCCCCTAATAGGTGATAGACAGGTAGACAGACAGACAGATACATATAATACTTCCTTTGTATATGTGTTGATATCTATATCCACATGTGTATAAACAGATGAACATTGATTTTGAGCCTGAGCACCTGAACATCTGTGGCTAAGTACATGTCAATCCACCACACACATATGCACAGACACACACAGACACCCTCATATACAGGTACATGCACATGCATGCACACAAGCACACCCCTGAAGCCAGGGAAAGGGGCATTACTCAACTTTTCAGCTTGTCGAGAGCCATTGATTATGTAAAAACCATAGGTAAAAACTCCATCCCTTCTTGCCTCCATGTTTATTGAGATCCTTTTCTCCTCTGTTCCACACTAGCAAGCATTGCAAAGGCTTTTAGTCACACAGAGGCAAATAGAGCAAGCCCCAGAATCCTGCTCCACACTCTGAACCCCACAGAGGTGGGAAATCCTGTGGGCTCCTGGAATGTACCTGGAGGAGTGGGCTGAGGTCCGATCGGGCAGCGCTCAGCCTCCACACCCATGATGGAGTAGAGGTCCTGCGGTCACGGGCCAAGGCCATCACGGTGCTGGGGTGGTGGTCCACTTTGACTGTCCATCTGAGCACCTCACCCTTCATGGTGCCACGTAGGGGAGCCACAGCGAGGCTCAGAGCACAATGAAAGCTTTCCCCAGAGCTTTGCTCCTGTGGGCCCCTTTGGGATGACCATGTCAAAAGTCAGTGGTGGATTCCCTCTGCAGCCCCTTGCCCAGCCACAGAACAGAAGCAAGGTGGCTCTCGACAAGCAGGAAAGTTGAGTAATGCCCCTTTCCCTGGCTGGCTTCAGGGGTGTGCTTGTGTGCATGCAGGTTCATGTACCTGTATATGAGGGTGTCTGTGTGTGTCTGTGTGCATATGTGTGTGGTGGATTGACATGTACTTAGCCGCAGATATTCAGGCATGCCCTCACATGTAAATAGGATGCCTAATCCAGTGCCACAACCCAGCCTGGTATTTCCCTGTACCCGGTGCACTGGCACTTAGAATATTTATTGACTGATAGATCGAGCTTGCCAATAACCCACTTTGGGTGATTCATGCCGGCATTTCCCTGTGATCTCAAGGTAAGTAGACATAAAATCTGAACGGCTTATATGAGTAAACATGGCCTCCAGAGGAGATGGGCTGACAGGTAGCTGGAGGGCCTGGAAAATCACACCAGCTCAGGCCAGATGAAGAAGAGGTCCAATTTCCCCAGGTCCTTTATGCTTTTGTCAAATGGGGATCCATCTTCAAGTGATGTTGGGGCAGGGTTCTCCGAAGAAGGGCAGCGAGGGAAGGAAGAGGGACAGGAAGGAGCTGAGCAGGAGCAGGTCTGAGCTGCAGTCTGGCTTTACCCTGATCCCTGGGGGAGCTTCGGAACAAACTGCACCACAGTCTCACCTTGCGAGGGGCTGGGTTTGTACCCTGAGCCAGTCACTGGTTATTGGAGATGGGTGGATGGGCTGTAATCTTCTGGAAAGATGCTTCCATGATCCAATGACAATTTTCCAAAATGGGGGTAGCTAGAAGCTGAGGCAGCTGATTTCCTTGGCAGCTGAGGGCTGCGCACACTGGCCAGTAAGGGATCTGAGGGGGGTTTGACCAGCATCAGAGTGATTTGCAAGTAAGGATTAAGCCAAGAGTAGTCATTAAAACTGATGACAATGGTTTGGTATAACTTTATGTTTGGTACTAACTTTATGCAATTAGTAATTTTTATTAATTGCAAAAGCTAAGAACTTCCTGAGTGAACTACCTCCTGCTCCACCCTCTGTCACCAACAATATAGAAGCAGTTTTGACAGTATTTGTCTATCAACTTCCAGTTTATTGACAGGACAAGCACGATTAATTAAGACATCCGAATTCCCTCATTTAAAAAATGAAGTTTCTTATTTTAAGAAGGCATTCAGGGGCAAGAGGTGAGTTAAGACTATGTGTAGCATTAGCATTCTAAATTCTCCTTTTACTTTATAAGTTTTGCACTTCTTTTGTGAAATTTATTCCAAAATATTTTATTCATTTTGATAGTAGTATAAATGCAATTATTTTTTAAATTTGATTTTTGGATTGTCCACTGTAAGTTTCTAGAAATACAACTGAGCTTTATGTATTGATGGTGAAGCCTGTGCCCTTGCTGAATAGAACTAAATCTTGAAGCTAGTCATCTGAGTTCTTTTACGCCTCTCTATCTGACGCCACAATGAAAGGCACAGGGAAAAGGTGTTGGAAGGCAGGGCAGTGGGAGGGCCATGGGCTGCCTAATGACAATGTCCAAATGCTAAAAGAAAGTACATACTCGGCTAGACATCACACTGGAGGTTACCTTTCTCATTGAAAGACCATCAGCATTAACTATGCCGCAAGGCATGCAAACAATGAGAAAAAACTCAGAGGCTGCTGGCCAGGGAAAGCAATGTTTTCAGAAAACAGAGAGCCAGATGATGGATACCAAAGTGCCCTGGAAGTAGAGACACCAGTATCAGGGATGGAGGTGGTGGATAAATCCTCTCTAAGCTTATAGGAGGAAAGGAAAATCTCCCCAGAAATCTCTAGTTGAGGACTGTCATTCGAGTAACTAACAGACAGAAAACCCACAGAGAGTAACAAAAAGTGTTCAGAACTGGGGAAGTTAGTATTCAATTCACATCATTCTGGGCCACAAACGTTTATGCCCATAGCGTAGAATAAGACTGGGTTTGAATGGAGGCAGGTCCACGGCTGCACTCGGATGGTGTTGGTTCCTCACTCTTTCCCCAGGAGGTAAGACATGATGAGAAGGACCCACAGTATTGTACTTGGTATTTTGTTGTTGTTTCAGGGGAGACAAGTGAGGCCATGCTGTGAAGACCACCTCAAGATTTCAGGGCTTCAAATAACAAAGGCTGTTTCTTGCTCACAATGTATGGCTACCACAGGTCAGCATGAGGTGGGGGTTTCTGCCCATCGGAGGTATGTAAAGACCTAAGCGGACAGCGGTTTCATCTCCTAGAAGGACAGAGGCTTCATCTCAACAGATGTTTCTGCAGAGATAGGGAAGAGGCACAGTTACTCATGTGTTAATCCTTAAATCTGCCAACCAGGAGTGACATGTGATATTCTGTTCACATTTCAATCAGTAAAGCAAACCACGTGGTCTTCTCTAATGCAAAAAGGGCACTCAGGTCTTCCCTCCCTATGTGCCCAGAAGGAAATCCACAGTGTTTGTGACTGGCTCCAATGACTATCGGTATCCACTCTCCTGCCCCCTAAATATTTGATTCCGTTTCTTTCTACATTTGTTTTCCAAAGGAAACAACTTAGACATTCCATGGATATATTGAAGGTGACACAAGAGAACCGAGAATTCCAAAGGGGAGCAGTGGCCAGGGCAGACCTATTTGTTCTGTGCCCTGGTTTTCACTTTGCTGCCATTCACAGGGAAAATCAGGCGCTCGGGTACCATTCGCAGCCAGAAGAGCCAGAGCCCGCAGCTGTCAATCACTTGTGGTTAAGGCTCTGCAGGGGTTTGGTCTCTAGAAATTCCTTCTAGTCGAATTATCAGTTTGAAAAATGGTGCAGAACATCTTTCCAACTCTTCTTAAAGCCACTAAACAAAATTAGCCCAGTCTCGCAGTGCAAAGAGAGACGGGAAGGCCTGGAAGAAGAGCGATCCCGCCCATCTGTAAACCTCTGGAGCTCATGGGTTTAAAGGGCTGAGCCCAAGGATTTGGGACCCACCCAGGCAACAGAGCCAGGTTGGCTCTGGCTGTGAACTGAGCTCTGCAGAGCTGGCTGGCTGCTCCTGCTTCTCAGTTCCCTCCACCTCTGTCTCTGCCCCTTGGGTGTCAGGATGGGTGGAGAAGGCCATGCCAAGGATTGAGAGCTCTGCCTTTTTCCTCTCAAGTGGTCCTGGGCTCACTGCTCACATGCCAATGGATACCCGCCTCAAGGGAGCAGCTCTGATGACTCTGATATTGTTTTCCAGCTTTTCCAACTCACCTTTCTGCTGAAGGACACAAGGCTGCTCCTCCAAAGCCCTCTGGCAGAACAGTCTTCTCAGTTACGTCTCAGGTTTGCTGGATGGCTTTGGTTGGTATTACCAGAATCGTGAATGGACAGGCCCAGATGCCTGCCCTACGTGACCAGGTTATGATCCACAAGCAGGAAAAGCAAAGATCCTTTTAACCTCCTGAAATCCCTTGAATGTGAAAACCCAGTCATCACTCTGGGCAATTGGAAAGGTCAGAGCCCTGTTTTTTGTGTGGTTGCAACACGTGATTTCAAAGGGGTGTGAGGGCTTTATTTCCAGGCTCAATTTGATCTGCTGCTTGAAGAGCTCAACAAAATGACTCCAAATGTTAGAAAAATTCAAACCCAGTTGAAGGATGAGGGTGGTTTCTCATAAAGCAGTGAGTTGTCTTGGCTCCTTAAATTGGCTGAGAACAAGGAAGGGCTGTTCAGCCAAATTTTTCTTTCGCAGTTCATAAAAACTTGACCATGCATAATAAAAGCTTACATTTACATAGCATGCTTGAGTTTCCACAGTGCTCATGGGTTTATTATTTCAATGTTGTGGTTCCTAAAGACAGTTTTACAAATGAGGAAATTCAAGGTTAGGAAGGGTAAGTGATTTTCCCAAAGTTACAAAGCCAGTGAGGGTCAGGCTGGGGTCCAGAGCCTCTGAGAATCCACTCATCACACCATGGGGCTGGGTCCTTTTCTTGGGGAAGGATGTTTTAAAAAATATTTTTTTTAAACTTTAAGTTCTGAGATACATGTGCAGAATGTGCAGGCTTGTTACATAGGTATACATGTGCCATGGTGGTTTGCTGAACCTATCAACCTGTCTTCTAGGCTTTAAGCCCCGCATGCATTAGGTATTTGTCCTAATGCTCTCCCTCCCCTTGCCCCCCACCCCCGAAAGGCCCCGTGTATGATGTTCCCCTCCCGGTGTCCATGTGTTGTCATTGTTCAACTCCCACTTATGAGTAAGAATATGTTGTGTGTGGTTTTCTGTTCCCATGTTAATTTGATGAGAATGATGGCTTCCAGCTTCATCCATGTCCCTGCAAAGGACATTAACTCATTCTTTTTTTTAATTCGAAGATGCTTGAAGCTTGTTTTCATCCATACCTGCCTGGCATTTTGAGTTTGCAGAGCTTTTCTGCAGACACTTGAGGGTTTCTGTTTTTGTTTTTTGATTCCGGGGTGCACGTGCAGGTGTGTTACATGGGTGTAATGTAAAATGCTGGAGTTTGGGCTTCCATTGAACCCATTACCCAAATAGTGAACATGGTGCCCAATAGGCAGTTGTGGTAGGACATTAGGTGGAGACCCATGAGAGTTCAAACATGGGAAGAGCTGACCACCATCCTCCGTGCTATAAGGAAAGTGGCAAACTTTCCATGCAGGACAAGTTAGGAGGGGCCCCAAACTGTCTCTGCAACTGACAGCTACCTTCAACTTTTACATACAGGAAACAGAGTGAGAGGGGATAGGGCAAGGGGATTCAGCACATCAGTGTCAGCTCCACCACATAGTTCCATTGTAAGGATTAAATGAGATGATGCTATGTAAAAGTTGAAGAAACACTGGTGTCTTCCACATACCTCTTGGGGTCAAAGAGGAGAGATGGACACCAAGCGACCATCAGGGCTGTTGGTTCCATTCACAGGACTGATTTTGCTTTAGCCACTCCTCATAAATCCCTACCAATGGCTTTCCTATGTACCCCTGTCACTGCTAGGCCTGCAGCTCTGCAGTGAACTTTTGCTGCAAGAATGAGGTCTCAGATGGGTCTTTCCTGAGAAATCTTTTCTCTGGGAGTAGAACTCCCAGAGGGACTGGGCTGGCTGGAATCAAAGCAAGCAAAAGCAGCTCATTCTCCCGCTTGGTGCTGCACGACACTCTCCTTCTGCCCTGGCAAGCTGTTCTTTCCATCTGGGAAGCCCTGGCTGGGTGGGAAGCAGGACCATTAATAAGCCTCAGTCAATAACCAGCCCCTTGGTTTCAGCTGGTTGAGCAGAGCTTCCAGGCCTGTCAGTGACCGAGTAGCTGAAAGAGAGGCCCACACAGGCCAGAGTCAGCAGTGGGGATCCGGGGCCAGCCCACTGCCAAAGGCTGGCGGCCTCCTTCATGGTTTCCACCCATAGGGGTGAGCTGACAGAAGGGAGGCTGTACTCAAGAACCTTCTAGAAAGCCAAGGTCACATTGGCCCTGGCCAGCCAGCCTCAACTTGTAAGAATTCACGAGCAGGGGACGTTCGCTCTGGGACTCAGCATCCTCCAGAGAAAATGCAGCTTTCCTCTCACGCAGCATCTGTGAAGATGTCCTGTTGTCAGAGCACTGTCCTCTGGGTCCTCTGCCCCTAACACATGCTGGAATGCCAGCCTCTCTCCCCTCCCCAGATGCTGAGCCAAAGAAGCCACTTTGCATGGAGGCAGGAAAGAGAGAAGTCAAAGGACAGAGCTGGTTTCACTCTGTGGTCTCAAGTTCAAAATAGTTACCCTAGTGCAGGGCCACCTGGCAAAAGTATGACCCCAGCCACATGTACCATTTTAAAATATCTAACAACCACATTTAGCAAAAGGAAAATGGTAAAATTTACTTCATTGATAGATTTTACTTAACCCGCTATATCAAAAGTATTACCATTTCAGCTCTTAATTATAAAGCAAGTGTTCGTGAGATTTTTCCATTCTTTGTTTAAACTGTGTTGCCTTGAAGCACCATTTCCTTTGACCTCAAAGGTGTTGGCCGGTGCCTTGTAATAATCAGGACTGATTGCTATACAGGAAAATATATGTTATGTTTGTATATGGTTTACTATGCCTCAAAGAACCTTCACATTCTTTTGTGTGTGTGTGTGTGTGTGTGTGTGTGTGTGATGGAGTTTCAGTCTTGTTGCCCAGGCTGGAGTGCAATGGTGCGATCTCGGCTCACCGCAACCTCCACGGGCCAGGTTGGTTCAAACGATTCTCCTGCCTCAGCCTCCTGAGTAGCTGGGATTACAGGCATGCATCATCATGCATGTATTTTTAGTAGAGACGAGGTTTCTCCATGTTGGCTAGGCTGGTCTCAAACTCTTGACCTCAGGTGATCTGCCTGCCTCTGCTTCCCAAAGTGCTGGGATTACAGGCATGAGCCACCGTGCCAGGCCAGAACCTTCACATTCTTTAACCCATTTGATCTCATTTGAGCCCGTTTAACTCCTTTACTCGTTTGACAGTACAAACTGAAGCACAAGAGAACTCAAGTGTCACCCAGGCAGTTGGTAGCAGAGTTTGGTCTCCTGATTCCTGGTGTAGCAGATTTCCCACCAGAACCACAAAGCAAGACACAGTGCCCGGCCCCAGGTTCATCTGGATGGGGAAAGGGAAGGTGAGAAGTCAGGGTGGTCAGGAAAGCTGTAAGAGATGGGGCAGATCTATCTGCAAACATAAACAACCACAGGACTGTACACATTGAGAGGGTGAATGGTATCTCAATAAAGTGGTTAAAGAGAGAGAGACAAAGAACAGAGAGTCTGAGAGAAAGAGAGAGAGAGACAGAGAGAGAGGGAGACATAGAGACAGAGAGAGACAGAGAGAGAGAGACACAGAGACAGAGAGAGACAGAGCACTGGGGCCAGATGGGCTCCCACCGCCACCCCAGGAAGGGGCAGTCTGTATCAGCTTCATTTCCTGGGCAGTGCCTGGAGTGAACTCCATCCCTTTATTCCAGTGCCAGACAGCAATGTCTCTCTGTGTCTGTGTCTCCATCCCTCCTTCTCTCTATATGAGGTATACTCCTGGCTTTTCAGGAACCCAAGAGTGAGCACTGTGGAAGGATGTCTTTTATCTATTGTCAAATCATACGATAATGGAGCACTCTATGTATTATCAAACTGTGTTAACCAAGGGAAATGAATGTTTTCTGCAGGCAAAGAGAAGATCCCAAAATCCTCAAATTAATCATGCCCAAAGTTTGCATTATATAAAAGCAACACCTAACAGGTCAGTGGTTGTACAAAGGCACCTAGAAGGCATAGACAGGACCAGGCCTGCAGAACGTGCCCCGCAGGCTGAGAGAGGCCACGTGGCCAGGGAAGGATGGGGCAAGACACGGCCTCCTGAGGGCCTGGGCAGGTCTGTCTAGCTCACAGCTGTGTCCTGGGGTTACCCCTGGCTGGGCACTTATGACAAACTCAGAATGTGGACTGTGTATCAAGGGGACAGGGTTCCATGTGGAAAGGGTTTGACCCCGCAGGGGCAGGGAGCAGGGAGCAGGAACATCTTCATGTTGCACCACCTTACTTTAATGTTAACAGACATCAGTGCCAGAGAGTCCTGTTCTAATTCCCTGACTTTCCCTGTCCTGCCTAATAGAGGGGAGTGGAGAGTGGCAGACACCAGATCCCCAGAGCCCTGCATTCCTCTGTGTTCAGGACCCAGCACTCACGCTGGCACCACTGTCTATTTGTATCTGTCTCTCTGTCTGTCTGACTGACTTTTGTCGTAGTGGTTCTTTTGTTTTAGGTGAACTGGTTTCCTCAATATGAACAAGAAGAAATCCTTCATGAAAAACATAAACTCCTGGGCCGGGCGCGGTGGCTCAAGCCTGTAATCCCAGCACTTTGGGAGGCCGAGACGGGCGGATCACGAGGTCAGGAGATCGAGACCATCCTGGCTAACAC